>NW_020538040.1:158367871-158389928 GCF_003426905.1 Ctenocephalides felis
TTGGTTTGAGGTATCTAAAATAACTTGTTTAGTATATAATAAGTGCAGCAAGCACTAACTTTGAATGAATAAAAGATAATTGATTTAATTCATCATATAGAATTATTTTCAAACACAAAAATTGATTTTTTAAACCCTTTCGCTACAAGAGTGTTTTCCGCAGAGAAGACACTGCTGGTTCGAGCTAGCGAGCTAGCGCTACTGAACGTACAAGACAACATATTACAATATTTTTCAATTATTATCAATAAATATGTATTCAAAAATTGAAAATTACACTCCTAAAAAACTAGAAATTATAATAAAATATAAAATTCTCATTAATGTAACTCAGAAGGAGAATAATCTCAAGTTTACAGTTCTAGGATTTCATGAAACTCCGTATGCAGATAGAGTTAATAGCCAAACCATACACCTTAAATATTATAGGCTTATGAGAAGTGGTTTAATTATGAAAGTTAATAAAGTCGCGAAAATACGTTGTTAGTCTAGATATGTCTAGATAGTTATATATGTGGAAGAATGGATGGCTGCAAATATTCAAGCAAGGGTCGACACACTGAACGTCGTCTAAAGGCAACAAGGATTTCGCCTATAGACGACGTTGGTACAAAAGATGAACTTAAAATAATGATAGGTACCATATATTAGGTGTCTGAATCAAACAATGTAAGTTGAAAATGATGAAAATTGCATAAGATAACGCTAGAAATTACAAAATCGACAATGATTGATATAAATTTCGATGAATCGATGCACAAGTACATCTCCACTGAACATCTTCGTATTCTAATTTCAACAGTGCTTGTCTGTCAAAGAGCACAATATATCGCATAATCAAGTTACTTATTCTCTCTCGAGTCTCTTATCATTGTGAGCTCAACATGCACATATTTGATTTTCTCTCTCAAGAACAATTATGCGCCTACTGTGATATGATATGACTTGTAATGTCGAAAGTTGAAAGCATGTACATTTCTGCGGAATATATTAGTTGAACGTATTTGATGCTGCATAACGGTTGGTAATTATAAATTGAGGAATTAATTAGTGGTGCATATTATCGTGCTTTAAAAAAGCTTCAATATTTCTTGATAACTTTGAATAAATTAGATTTTTGAGAATTTTGAAATTTTAGAAAAAAATTACTTTTTTGAAATTTGAATTTTTTTCTATATTTTAATTATTTTTTTACAAACAAAATATCTAGCGCGTGTGCGCTGCGTTGCAGTTGAACGGATGACCATTGGTGCTAAACCCATAGAAATGTAAACAAAATTACTAATTTCTTCTTATCAAAAATATCTGATATTTTGATATTCATATGTCTAATGATCATTAAAGTTGCCCAAAGCTACAAAATCCAAATCGCGGAGCAAGTCTATTATTTTGTTAAAACAAGCAGAAAGTTCTTTAAATCATTCTAATCGGACGCTTAGTACTGTGAAAACTGCCATCTTTTGCTCCTTTAACCTTGTATCTTCGAAATGGCTGGACCTGCCTTTGCCAAACTAATCAGCATCTCTCTATCAATAGGAATCGAATGGTGTTTGAGCCATTAAAATCGTTGATCCGTGCGCCCGTAAACGTGGACTAAATATATTTCTGAAGTATGCCAAAATGTTCAGAAACCTTCAAATCGAGAAATATGCAAAAATTTTCATTTTCGATTTTCGGCCCATTACTACTGTCCTACGGGAAGTTAATAATTGAGTAAAATATCGAAAAATTTAAAATGTGACCTATCTATTTTGAAAATTAACTTAAAAACAGATATTTCTTTCACAAATTCATTTGTTATGAACACTCCGAGACACTACCATCTCGTACACGAAAAAAATACGTATTAACCATTCAGCCAAAAAAAAACGATTACTTTTCCATAACTTAACCTATCCATTATTGCAATCTATTCTAATATTCTCCGTAGATAGGTCCCCGGGGTCTGCAGTTTTGCGACCGTCTCAGCAATTCCAAGACCCCACACGAAAGCGCCACTGCGCCGCGTTGTTAATTACAATTATTATCGCGTTTAATTAGACGTGAAATTCGCATTGGCGGCTTCGACCTAGGGGAAACCGGTGTCTGGCTGTGCGAGCACGGAGAGAACAAGGCAGTTTTGATTTGAGAGCGGACGCTGAGTGATAAATCATACATTACGGCTGATTTATTAGTGCAAGTAAGAACCCCCGTTGCACAATGTTTAATAATTTACTTTTTATTTACGTTGCTCATTTTGTAATGCAATGCGTTTATGTAATGCATATTCATTTATTACCAGCGGAAATGTTTTACTGTTATTACTTTTATACAGTCAATTATGCATAGTTTAATATTATAAAAAAAATTAGTCAACTACATATGTTTACTAAATTCACCAGTAAACTCCTTACTAACAGAAAACTATCGTCGTAGACTGAAGAGAAAATCGCCACTTAATTGAAGTCATCATTTTTCCTGATGAAGATTGAAATAACTTAGTTGTCATTTATAAGTAAATATTTATTAGTTATTATTCATAAGAGAATATTTAAGTTTATATTATTATCATTAAAATATTGTTAATATTATTTATAACGAATGGAAAAACAACTATTGAGTTTATACTGTGTTTATAATGTGCAAACATTCCAAAGTGTGGAGATGGCTACATATGTGATCAATGCAGGTTATTTTGAAATGTCCGGTACTAGGTGCCACTGTTTAAAATTATATTTTTTGTTACCAAAGTTTGATTGATAGTATTAATTACTTTTTAGCAAAGACTGCGGTTCTATTAATTTAGTTTGATTTCTAACTTTGTTATTTAACATAAATCATAATTTAATAAACATTTCGTAAAAATTTTTTTTATTTTTTTTTATAAATAACCTTAGGTGTCCGGCACTCGGGGATTTCCCCTATGTATATTTTTTTGTTATATCCATATATTTTTAATATTACTACCTAATTCAAGCTGTTTTAATGCTAATTTATCCTGAAGATTTAATTATTATTTATAATTAAATTTTAATTTTACAAATTTCTTCAATCTCCAATCTCTCTTTTTAAAATTGACGTGATAAATTTCATTGCTTCAATTGAATTGCTATAAAATAAAGTGAGTTTGCACTAACGAGATAGTACTAACGTCACTTTAATGAATCGTCTATCATTATAAACTTGTCGAAGTATGCGGAAGTATATTATAAATTTCACTAAAAGATATTAGTCATTAAATATTGTGTATTAAATTTTAACTACTACTTAAAACAAAGTTTTGCGTGTGTTCCAAACGGTTGGAATGTGAACCTCACATGTGTTATTTTTATTGATTTGAATTGATATCGTTGGTTAAATAAAATTAGTCAATATTTTATAGCTTAATAGTACCATATCATATACAGTATACATTATTAGCTTGGCTGATCTACAATTTGTTCAAATAAATGTGACTTAAGTTAAAGAAACTGGGAGATAAAACACACATTGTTTTTTTACGAGCTTCTCAAGTCGGAATGTTTCTGTTTTTACCATTTAACATTACTGATATTGTTTAGAGTAGGATAGAGCCGGGCACAAAGGTCCATTTGGCTTTAAGTAATTATGCTAAACCAAATGAGTTACATCACAACACATAACACGTATCAAACAACAACTTTGAAAATGAAGCAAAACATTAAAGTTGTCTTGAAATTATGCATGTCTCTCATAACAAGCTAATTATAGAAATTCTAAATCCACAATCTTTATAAATATCCTGTCAAATATTTATGTTTACTTATTATTGATTCCTGACTCAAGAATCTCTGACAAATATTCTTTATTTACCGAGATCACGGAAACGACATTTTGAACAAGACAAATGATGTTTATGAATTTCGAACGCCAGAAAATTTGAATAATTGAAATACGTCGAAATGTATGTTACGTATTTGGGTCATCATAAAATGTTTGTCTGAATAATTCTGATAAATTTGACACAAACCAATTTTTTAAAGCTTTATATAATTTATTTAAAAACCAAGAATGCATATACGTATGTATTACTATCAAGAAATTTGATGTAAGCATATGATCCATATATGTGATTGAGATTACGCGGATAGAAAAGCCATTGATACGAAAATATCAATGCAAGGAAGACATAGCAATTCATATAATACGATGACATATGACAAGAAGAAATTGTGTAATTCGTCCAATATTACAATCGTAAATCCTTGCATTTGGCTAATGTCGAGATCGTAAGAGGATCTGGATGATAAGATAGAAAATCATATTTCTGAATATTGCGGATATGCTGCACTTATATGAGCAGTAAAAATGATAAAATTTATTATTTATCATAACTTATTACTCTTATTAAAGATGAACTAACTTGAGTGCCTAACGTTATTCATCTTGTGAATACTAAAAAATTTAAAGAAATTAGAAAAATTATTGAACCAATTTAACTCCAGGGATTGAATGAGGCTAATTAGATAAATACTCTTAATTAGATTATACTCGTCATGTAAAAGTGCAAAAAAGTTGTGAATTTTTGAACTACAATATTTGAAAATAGAGGCCAAAAGATGTATCATTTATCACCTTGGTTTTAACAAAGTTGCTATCGGGAGAAAAATGGCAACATTAAAAAATCCATAACAAAAGTACTTTCCTTCGTTGTTATTTTTTGGTTGCGAGCACACTGTTGTTTAGTTCACGAGACCTTAACATAATATTTAAATGTTTTACTGAACATAGTCAGATGGTTTGGTTTTTACAATATATTTGCTCAAAGTCAAATTGGACTTTTGTGCCCCGCCCTACCCTATATATAATCATAATCCTAAAACATTAATTATTTCATTCTCTTTTGAGCCCAAGAACAAAATCTACAATGCCTAAAATTATCAATCCAAGATTTGCATACTTTTGAAACAAATAACACGTTTTACTAAAAAGATACTAACATAACATCATTAGTGGAAACGCAATTCGGTATCAGAACAAAAAGGAGGTTTCCGATACCGTTTTTTACTTAATTTTTTTTCTATATCGGGGTCCGCGTTATGATACGCTGCTCCCATTCCTTTCGTATAAATTTGAATAAATTTATCTGTATCTCCCTGGGTCGTTCGCGCCTTTCGAGCTCGCGACTTATATTAATTGCAAAAAAAATATTCGCAAAAAAAAAAACAAGATAACAAAAAAGGCGTCCCTGAATTTTTTTCTTCTTTTTAATATTACATCAACCGACACGGACTTTTGAATGATATTGAAATCGCTGCAGCGTGACATAAAAAAGCACACAAAGAACTTGCTCGGAGGAGTTTTAATTAATAAACTTAAATTTAGTGCAACTTTTTACTACCGCTTTTATTATTGAGAAAAGAAAGAAATTTCTCACTAAGATCAATGCGTTTCATTCATCTGAAAAGTTGAGAGTGATTAATTATATCCATTTATATAGAACTACTTTATTTTAAACTTTTAAAATTACTTTATACTAATGATATATATATATATATATATATATATATATATATATAAAGATAAAGAGAGAGAGAAAGAACGAGAGGGGAAAAGAAGCCATTATCTCCAAAAACAAAAACAAGCAATTATATATCACATTATTATAAAACAAAACTAGTGGTGTATGGCATTGTGCCTTAAGACAAATTGCTGGAACTGGTTTCAAATATTTTCAAATATAAAAAATTTGAAATAATTAAAATAATTAAAAATACAGTAAATTGGACAACAATTTTCAAAATTTAGATTTTTTTTTATCTTTCTTGAAAATTTAGATTTTTTTGGAAAATTGTGAAAAAAAATCTAAAATTTGATTTTAGAGGCATTATGCCTCAAAGTTAATTGCTGGAACTTTCTGTACCGTAATTAAACAATTAAGGAATTCAATAATTAATAACAATTGTTTGAAATATTTTCAAATATATTGATATAAATACAATGAATTTATAAGTTCTTATTAACTTGGGCAACAAGCGCATTCTACAAATAACTTCGAACATCGATTTTTTAAAAAGTTTTGATATATTTTTTAATTTTTCAAAATTCTGATCTTGCTTGAAAATTTTGAATTTTTATGAAAATTTGACCTCAATGTAAAACATTTTGTTATTTTTAGCAAATGAGTTCGTTCATATATTTATAATTGAAACTTCCAATATATCCAACATTGGCCGCAGTCAAAAGTTTCAAAAAACGAAGTAATATATATTTTTGACTATAATTATATGAAAGATTTTATATATAAAATAAGCAAGATAATACTGAAAATTTTAAATATATTATATATATATATATATATATATATATATCAATCAGTCCATGCACTTTTGGAAGTTAACATATAAATCTTGAGGTCAGTAACAACTTGATCATGTGAATCTTGGGGTGAATTAGTTTCAATAAATCAAAGTTCCTGAAAAGAGGACATCTCATATCCCCGAAACGTAAAAAATATTTATAAATAATAAATTAACTAGATATTTTTTTGAGAAAAAAAAAGACTCCAAAAATAAAATCAAGTATATACCTACATATGTAAATATATGCGCATATATTATAATAACAATAATAATGATAATGTATTGTATGTATGTATTTAATTAGTATCTAAACCGACAAATAAATAATTGATTTACTACCATAATGATATCTTAATTAATTCATTCGATTCATGTTGTTGCTTCCCAAATATTCACAGTCTGATTGCTATCTTTCTAATTAGAAGTTAATTGGTGGCCAGTAGCGATATCCGATCCCGTTTATGTCCCGCATGGTATTGATTAACATATCGTTTTCTACAAGTTTTATCTCATTGTATCAATTGTGAATAATCATTAAATGATAGAGTCAGATAAGAAAAGATCCGTTCGACTGGAGAGCAAAATGAGCGTATTGGAAAGTCACAGTAATTCGTGTGGAATAGATTGAATACAGTTGATGGTGACCGGACCAAGAGAGGGTCCAGTCTAACGATTGCCAAACGTTATTTCTACAAGATCCTTTCGTAAGATTTTTTAAATTTTAGAGTTTTACAAAATGAAATTATATAATATTACATTTCCAAATATTTCATTATCCTACGGCGAGTTCCCTTTATCAAATCCTGTTGTATTTAAGTTACGTAGTTATGAAAATTATTAAAAACTCTCCTTCGATAAACTCAGGCTGTTGAGTTAAAATTTTACCCCTGTAGCTGTAGACAGTAATAAACACTGATTTGTTTGTATATTATGTATTTGTTGCAGTTCTTATTACAATCACTGATTTGTTACTAAGTTATAATGAAAGAAGACATATTTATTGGTTATTTATTATACATGTTGTTGCGCGGACTTATATAAAAAGATTTAAAAAATAGCATTATAGATATCAATATGTTTCCAAGTAAAAGCAGCCCTTCTTTTATATCACTGCATCAAATTAGTCCGCAGAATGTCCCCTTATAGAATTTTAATAAATTTTGATTGATTTCATTGAATATCGTTATTTTCACACCATTATTCATTATATTCGACGCATTGATTCAGTCATTTTGAATTAATTATTTATCTTAAAAAATAAACAAAAAGTTAGAAAAAAATAGAATTATAGATGGCGATATGTTTCCAAGTAAAAATATATCTTTAATATTAGTATATCAAATTAAATATCGTCACTATTGCAAAAATTCTAATAATTAAATGCTTCGTTGGCATAGATAGGCTAACCGTTGGGTTGCCAAAACAAACAGTATATAGGACTATCAAGATCTAATCCATGTTTGAATAAAGAACTAAAAGATCATTATGAAGCTTATGATGTCTATTATAGCCTACCAACTTGCAGAATATTAATCAAAAGTTGTTTTTGTTGGACTAAAAATTAGGAATATATTTTTTTTTTAATCTTTAATCATAATTCCTTGTTTTTATAAATTACTACACGGTATATTAAGGAAACTGCATGTACATTTAGTGAATTTCGATAGATCACTATTAATTTAATTTAATTGTTAAAAATATAATTTAAATAACTTACTGTTCAGATAAATTAAAAAAAAAATACTTATTACCACATTTTCTCTGTCACAGCCTCCCATCTCGCAAAATGTAAATCGAAAGTCGTTTTATATAAGAGACTAAAAAAAATTTCTGTTATACTTATCATAGATCATTGCTTGCCGATATAAATCCCTACAATTTTAGGATCATTTAAAAATGCGTGTAATATATTATATTTAGTGAATCAACAGAATTCATTTAAGTTTATATTGCTGTTCAAATAAATACAAAAAAAATAATTATGAAGCTCTTTATTAAGTCAAAAGTTGTTTCATACAGAAGACTAAAAGTTATAACATATTTATTTTTTCCAATTTTTCAGAAATCATCGATTGTCTGCAAAAATAACTACAAAAATTGGAATACCAAAAAATCCACATTTTAGTAAATTTTGATTGATCATTATAAATTAAATTTAAAGATCGACAGAATTCAATTAAGTTCTGATCACTGTGAAAATCATTATGAAATGTTTTCTCTATCAATGTCACCTTCTTGCAGTATGTAAATTAAAGATCGTTTCACATAGACGATTAAAAATAAGGAAAATACGAGGTCTGTTCAAAAAGTTTTCGTAATTTTCGTTTTTTCAAAAAAATATTTATTTATTCGTCTACATTAATGTGGTCCCCTTCAAAGTAGTCCCCCCCAGATATAATACACTTATGCCAGCGTTTTTTCCAATTTTCGAAGCACCCTTGATATTCACTTTTTGATATGTCCTTGAGCACTCTCGGCGATTTTCTTCAATCGAGGAAAACCGCCGTCCTTTCATGGGTCTCTTCAACTTTGGGAATAGGAAAAAGTCACACGGAGCCATATCTGGTGAATTTTTGCACTTTGCAACACTTTATTTCATTTTTTACGCAAAATTTAATACAAATTCTTTGACTTTTTCAATTCTTCCATTGTAAAAATCGCCGAGCTCAGAAAAACACGTCGAACCTTAGCGACTACCACAGACAAGGTAAACAGTGAATATAGCTGAAAATTTCATCATACTTTAGGGGCATGTATACCAACACAATAAAAAAAAAATTTTGATAATCAGACACTCCAGACCCGCGAAATTTAATTATTAGTAATTCCGGGTACTTTTTGAACAGACCATGTATATTTTTTTCATTTTTTCAGACATCATTGCTCGTCTATATAAATCATTATAAATTTAACTTATCTAAAACTGTACTGTACAGTTTTTTTAGTGAATTTCGATTAAAGTTGAATATCGACATAATGAAATTAAGCTCTAATCGCAGTTCTAATGAATGAAAACAAAATTCTAATAAAACTTATTGTATGTGTCACAGTCTGCAGACTTGCAGAATATTAATCTTGAAAAGTTATTTCACATAAAAATGAGGTATAAAAAATATTAATGATTTTTATCTTTTTTTCTGAAATTAATATTTTCCTGAATAAATCACTTAGGAGTATAAAAATATTCGATAAATTTCGATTGATCATTATAAATTGATCGGCAGAATAGATGTTTATACTGGTTTATTTGGTTTTATACTGGTACTTGTATAAAATCTCAAATAAAATAAAATGAATGAATCGATATGAATATTGTTATCTCTAGAAGTATCGAATGAGTATAGTTTAGTGATCACTGATTTAGGGGAAAATTTGAGGGCCAAGTTTCGATATCGGGGCATGATGTGCCCATCTCAGGCGCCCAGTCGACCATGTGATTGTTCGCTGTAGAATTGGCTTTGGTCGAAATGCTTGCTCCCACATTAGAGCTGTCATGTCATTTAACATCTATACGAGAGGATCAGTATTTCAAACGACGAAATAAATGAAACACTAACAATCCTATTTCCACAAAAATTTCGAGTATTACGTCTATATGAAGAATATATAGTTTATTCTTTCGCCTTGGTTTTGTTAAAAATGCTAATACGTCCAAGAGATATCTCGTACTTAGCTTCTAAATTACGACGAAACATTAATTGGTAACGAGGAAGCTGACAATTATGTGATAAAAGCACGACTTACCACAAGTCGAATTAAAATTTTCATAGTTGTTGGGAACTCACCTGCAAAAAAAGAAATACGTGTTAATTAAAACATAACAACACAAAAATGATGCAATTTGTATACAAATATGTTGCTTACAAATAGTCATCAGTAAGCAAAATGTACGAGTAAATCCATGTATGAATAGTTTAAAATTTGGTAAAAAAGGTATATATTATGCAGTGTATAAAATTATTTATCCATTGTACTCTATGAAACACCAAGGTATATGAATTTATTGATGTATCAAATATGATGAAAATCTTTTCAAACAAATGCGGTTGTAATGATGTAAATTGTTATAACATTTTTTGATTGGTTAAAAATCATATGGCAAATTGATAAACCTCTTGGAATTTACTTTGTATTAAATCTTACATTCTCAATATTATATATGATAATATAAAAATATAAAATACTAGAAGAATAAAAATAGTCTAGCGTACATGATAATACTGAAGTACTACTAAAAAGCACTGTTAAAAATGATTTTTGAGAACAAAAACATTTATATCAATGATTTATAACATTTAATAAAATTTACCACAATAGCTTATAAGATCAATAAATAAATAAAAAACAAAAAATTCTCAAAAAAAATAATAATAAAAATGACATAAGGAAGAATTAAAAAAAAATCTTTATATAAATCAATGTTCTGATTAAATTGTTCATTAAATCATATGCTAATTGATTGTATATGGTAAATTACAAAACTTTGTATATATAATATTTTTAGAACTTACTGTTCTATTATCAATATAATATATTTCAATAGAATTAATATAACTACGACAAATAATAAAATTTGACTAAAGTGTTTGATAAACAAAAATAATACTGAAGTAATGGAGCGCACTCTTGAAAATGATTGCGCTTCAGTAAATAAGATCAAAACATTTGCATCCATGATTTTTTTTATGTAATTAAAATAAAATGTAAGGATTTCTAATAGATTATTTGTTATTTGTTCGAACCAAAAGTTAAGATTTGTTCCAACAACAATTTTATTATGCATTGGTTGAATAATGGAGCTATTATTTTGTAAAAATCCTCAGAAATTAAGATAAAACATTGGACCTGTTTGCCCCACTATTGTTGTGCTTGATCTCTTGTTTGGAGTAATAAATCTGAATATCAACTTATTCTTCATTATTTATAAAAATATGCATCTTTGTAATACTTAATAGCCATCATAAACGTAAACATGTAGACTTGCTCTAAACTTCCAAAAGTGTCAGATATAATTCTGAAAAAGATATAGTTTCATTCTTTGAACAGTTGTAGTATCTGTCTTGCATATAAAAATAACTTCCATTTTAATAACCTCACAAATATAGTAACCACGAATAATACAAATTACTTCAATAAACATACGTTTCTTACACGGCACAGATTTTTCATTTGCTTTATTATTTGCACTATAATTATTTATGGGAGACGGGATAAAGCATTCTTCCGATCTAGACATTTTCTATTAACTCAAGATTTGTACTAACATTTAACCTTAAAATGTAATAAAACACGAAAAAATTAACAATATGCTTCACGCTTTTGCTGACGTACGGACGTATAAAGTCACGCATACAAAGAAGCCTCGCACAAATACGACGACCAATCAGAATCGACCCGTATAGAAATGATATCAACAAGAACTAATGACAAATCATTGGCACTCGACCTTGTCATAACGCACTTCCGTTGCATTTGTACGGATTTACACCCTGGTTGCGCCTAAAGAAGTTTTACTTCAATACTACTCTATAAGTAGAGTTTCTTTTTGTTGTTTTGTGATTATTGATACATGTAAATGAGCTTGCAATAACTTGTTTCAGTAAGTTGCAATTCTGTGGTAATGAGTGAAGCTTTAGTCCTAAAGAGCGTCTTTTATAAATGGTATATCCTGAAAGATCTATGGCAGAATTCAGCAATCCAACCCCCAGGCCACAAACACAAACAAGAACTTCATCCAAAGTGTGTAACAGATTTCAGTAATGCAAGGCGGCCGAGTTTGTACAATAAAATACATATAGAATATCATATATTTTGTTTGCTTTACATATTTTCTCATGTCAGGGTCATTTGGAATGATTGAATTGAAAAGGACGACTTTAGACGCGCTCGCGGGCATTGTTGTATCGCAACGCCACATTCAGTTAAAAACCTAACAAACGCACAATACTAAATTATAATCAAATGTATTTATTCAATGCGACCCCGGCTGTCAGACAAACAAAAGTTTTTTTCATCGTGCGCTCTTGCGTGGGATTCTTCACGAGTTAAAATGCTTCAAATCAAAAATGAAGTTTTTATATTAGAATTTGATACCATTTTCTCTACAAAACAAGGCGTTTAATTAAAAACATTGTTTGGAATTCTGGAATATAATATAAATGTCTATTTTACTCTAGATTAATGATAGAAAGTTTGCGTTGAGTGTGTTTTAATTTCTTTGATGATTAACGATTGTAAAATCAATTTTAATATAAATATTTATTTTAATTATAAAATCAAGCCACCGGTATTAATATTATTATTCTTTATTTTTTAACTTCCTGTAAGGTAAGTTATAGTAATCGCAAATAAATCGAAAATAAAATTTTTGATATATCATTACGTTTTAGAGGTTTCTGAACATTTTGGCATACCTTAGAAAAAATGGATGTATGTGTGTGTGTTCGGATACAAATTTTAGTCGACGATCTTGGAAACACGGTTCAACCGATTGGAATAATTTAATAGACATTCGATTCCTATTGATAAAAAGACGTGCTGATTAGATTTTGGCAAAGGCAGGTCCAGCCGTTTCGAAGATACAAGGCAAAAGTGCCAAAAACCTTAACTCACTTTTAATAATTCAAAAAACATTGAACTTGTATTGACAAATAGAAGATCTGATTAAACTTTTGGAAAGACAGGTCTAGCAGTTTCGGGGATCAAATAAAAAAAGTAAAAAAGGGTGGCGACCAAAAATGAACATAAGATATATGCACATCAAATTATCAGATATTTTATAGAGGTTTTAATGATAAGTATAAATTTTGTTTACATTTCTGTAGGTTTCATAACATTGTTTATTCATTATACGGAGACGCTTACGCGCTTCGATATTTCGTCTCTACACAGCTAGAGCAGTGCAATTGCTTTGAAAAAAAAGTTCAAAATATTTCAAAATATAAAAAAAACATTTTGTTCAAAATAGCTAATTTTTTTCAATTTAAAAATTCGCAAAAACCAAATTTTTATATTACAAAATACTTTTGATATATTTTCAAGTGAAAATGGACATAGCTGCTGCACGATTTCAGGTTATCTAGAGCGGAGTCTGGACGCCGCCCAACGAGGCAGCGCGCTTAACTGTTACCTCATGGAATACATTTTACACATATGCATATGAAAGAATTTACATCCAGAATTCTCACATACCGAGCGCATTTTTTTTTTGTTTAAAACCGTAAAGGATAAATGTGCATTTTATTCATCGCAGTTCCATTTCAATAATTTAGAACATGTACTCCTACAACGATTCAAATGATGCTCTCTAGAATGAATATTTTCAGATAATGTTATGTAGAGAAGTCTCTACATCAAGAATTTACTAAGAATCTGCAATAAAATATTTCTAAAACCATTTGAAATTATTTAATTTTTAAAATCGTTGTAAGACATTTAAAGCTGTTTAAGACTGGTATATTTTTTAAGATTCCGAAAAAAGTGCTTAAGCAGAGGAGTATAAAAAATAAAATATTTTCCCGGATAAATCTTTAAAATATGTTACTTCGATTAATGATGTCTTAGTGGATTATTAATCCACTAAGACATCAGGATTATGGAGGAGCAATATCAAAGATGGTGAGACGTCCACATGATGGCTGCTAATTGTGGATGAGATAAAATTAAATGTTTTATTAACTTTCAGTAGGGTAAACTATAGAATTCGCATAAAAATCAAAAATGAAAATTTTTATATATCTTTACAATTTTTCAGAGGTTTCTGTACAGTTTGGCATACGTAAGAAAAAATGGATGTATGTGTCTGTGTGTGTATCTATGTGCAGATACAATTTCTTGTCGACGATTTCGAGAACAAGAATCAACCGATTTCAATGATTCAAAAAACATTTTACTTGTATTGACGAAATGAACAACTGGTAAAAACTTTTGGGAAGACCGGCGGCCAAAAATGATCAATAAACTCATGCACATCAAATTATCAGATTTTTTATAGAGATTATAAAAATTACTTTTGTACATTTTCATGGGTTCCGTACCAACTTTACACGATGGACTTTGACGCGGCGCTTATGCGCTGCGATATTTCGACTCTAAACAGCTATAAAGCTCGATTTTTTTAAAAAATATTATAATTTTCAAAAAAAAACTCGAGATATAAAAAAAACAAATTTTTCAAGAGTCATATTTTTTCAAAAATTTCAAAATTTTCAAAAATTTAATTTTTTTCAAAGTATAGAAACAATTTTAAAGGTTTTTTGAAAAATTTAGTTTTTGGTACGAGGAGGTCCAACAATTTACCTTAAGGCACGATGCCATGCACCACTAGTTTTCTATTGTAATTTAAGGTAAATCTAGCACATTGGTATATGTAAAATCTAAATCTATAAAAAAGTTCTGGTACTTTTTTGGAATCAGCGACGTAGAAGAAACTATCATAACATCAAAAAAAAAAATACTGTCGCGTAGTGTAATAGCTACACGCCTTTAGTTTTCTATTGTAATTTAAGGTAAATCTAGCACATAGGTATATGTAAAAAACTAGATTTACAGCAAAGTTCTGGTACATTTTTTGGAATCAGCGACCTAGAATTTCTTAAAAACCATTATAACATCAAAAAAAAAAAAAATGTCGCGCAGTATAATAGCTACGCGCCTCTACTCGTCATCCACGTATCGTACTACGATTTCGTACTAGAATAGTAATTTTTCCATCATGAAACGACAGCCTGAAGTCGCTATTTCTCAACGGCACAAATGAGAATACGTTCAATGTGCTAGGTGTATGATTTACAGCTGGCGCGTTATACGATCGACGGCTGCCTTGATTTATTTCAGCGATTCCGCGAGGTCTCTAGTTACACAAGCACTACAATGCACTTTACTCGCCACGAGAGACTTTTAAACTACGCCGCGAAGAGATCAGTGCTACGACTACGACGATGGTGCTAAAGTACGATTTTCGATGGTAAATTATTTATTATTATTATTTCGATTATATCCCTATGAAAGTCTTAATGAATATCATTCGATGTAAGAAGCCGATCCAGGTCACAGGTGCATCTAGAATGAGATGTCTCAAACAATTAATTATTGTCAAAATTATTAATTTTTTTAACAACAATGTTTGAAAGTTGAAGGAATAATATGTTTAACCAGGAATCGCCTTGATTCTCATAACTTTGCTATCAGGCATAATTTGAAAATCCATAACAAAATTATTTTCATTCGATGTTAGTTTTTTTGGTTGAGTGCAATTTGTATGTATATGCTATTTTATATAAGATGTATTGTTAATTTTAAGTTAGATTCAACACTATTTTAATATAATCTCTATAAAAGCTTACACGTGGGTAGGATAAAAAGGACCAACTGAACCTGAAATTCAGTGCTCAGAAAATAGTGAATAAATAAGTAAATTATGTTAAATAAAAAAAATTACAAGATATAAATTAAATAGAAAGTTATTCCAACTCTAATGATAAATATTTCTGACAAAATACCAGATCAAGGTAGTTTACAGTGTTATCTCCGTAAAAGATGTGAAATTTATATTTTGCATTGGTCAAATAATCTCTCTATTATTCAGCAAAATCCCTTTAAAATTAAAAATAAGACATTTGACCAGTTTGCCCCCTGGCCATCTCATTTTACCCCATGTTTGGGTTAAAAATTCAATTATTACTACGATGTTGAATTTGCTGGGAATTTTACTGAACATAGTCAGATAGTTCTTTGATATGTGTGTGTTATCTGTTGTGTTGTGAAAACCAATTAATTGGCTTGGTTTTCACAATATAATTCTCAAAGTCAAATTGGACCTTTTTGTCCGGCCCTAGCCCATATAATGAAAAATTGTATAAAAACCAAAATATAAAAAAAGACTTCGATATGCCTAATTAGGTCAAATGACGTTCAAATTCATATAATAACACAGTAATTCTGTAAGGCTTTTGAATTTATATAAATAGTAATAGAGTACATTTATATCGGTAAGCGATATTAACCCTACGTAGCTGCTACGAGCGTCGACATCCGCTTGGCGACCTTTGTGTACGAATGTCGTCTATAGACGACATCGAATATGTCAGATTTTGCTTCAAGATTTATCACTCTAAGTAATTGAAAAATCTAATCTGTTATTGTAATACTTAGTTCTTGAGGAGAGTAATTTTTAAATTCAATATATATTTTTTTATTGGTAATTATTAGAAAACTTTAAAATATTTTGTGTGAAAATACTTGAGCTTTTGCTGGCTCGTACCGAAGTGTAACTTCTGCGAAAAACACTCTCATGACAAAATAATTATAATTAGTTCATGGGTAATAATATTCTATTTAATCTCTAAATAATTGCACTTGCCTTTTCGAAGAATATATATCTATTCATACAAAAGATAAATAAATAAAAAAATAAAAAATAAAGAAATATATTTTGAAATAATACAAATAGGATATTTATTAAGTACAAACTGTTCATTAAATTTGATGGTTGCTGAACATTTTGAGTTTACATTAAAATTTATAATTGAAAATACGAAAAATTCATTACAAGTACGTATACAGTCATTAGCAAACTAGTCAATGCCGTTTGATAATGGCAAACTATTAATATTATTATATTCTAAAAATTGTGTAAAATAACTTTTTGTAAGATAAGTTTATTTTAAATATCATATATCCCATATGTCGAACATCGACTGAAGACATTCCCAAATAACTGCATATGAACACCGCACTACGGTCGGTTAATGCATTGTATCAATTGATTTATGCCAGTTACGAAAGAGAGTCTCTTTTTTATTTTATATCGGATGAATATTTAATCTGGTCTAGGAGAGCTCAGAATCGTAATTCTGTTAACGGCGTGTGTAAAGGTTAGTCAGCCGCGAGGGATATAGATCAAAAAGACGACTAACTCACATGTGGGTAGGCAGGCTGCTGGTTATTCGAATTATGAGGTCATAAGTAGCTGAATTGATCTTAGGAATTGTAATTTTTAAAAAAGCAGAACGAATCGATAAGTGTTGTTTAAATTAATTTTATTAGAGAAAACTAATTATAGTTCCAGAGCGCGCGAAGCAAGACAACATCAAAGACTTATGAAATTATTTGAATTACAAAATGCCATTATTGCCAGAAATAATTTAAAGTTAATAATAAATTTGGATGTATTCAAGTTTTGAACTGAACCTGACATTTACTAATTATATTCTTGGTGTAAAGAACAAGATACGGTTAAATATTAATTGAAAAATTAAAGATTTAAGATCATTGCTACTATCGAATGTATGGTTACATGTTAAGTAAAGAACTTAAAAAATAATTATATTTAATATACGTTATAAAAATACTGTATGGTTATTAAAATTACAGCATTCGAATAGTTGAGTTGAATTAGAAACAAAAGCAAAATAGATTAGAACACGCGAAGATAAGAAAGAATGAAGAAATGAAGAAAGATAAGAGTTGAATAGAAGTTAAAAGACAGAACAGAGAGAAGATTAGAAGAGAGAAAAGATTAGAAGAGAGAAAAGATTAAAAGAGAGAGAAGATTAGAAGAGAGAGAAGATTAGAAGAGAGAGAAGATTAGAAGAGAGAGAAGATTAGAAGAGAGAGAAGAATGAAGAAGTGGCTTATGCTCCGAGTTAAGTAGAATTTGATTTGTTGCTTTGAGATAGAATAGAATTAGAAGTAAGAAGAAAAAACAAGGTTAGAAGAAAAAGAAGAATAAAGAATACAGTTATAAAAGAAAATTGGATAGTATAGGATATATAAAGATAGAATATGATATGATGAAGATAGTATAAAAATGCAAAAAGAAAATAATAAATATAGCTAAATGATCTAAGTAAGCAAGGCTAATTTAAGAAAGGCCACACTGGATTACTGGTTAAATATAAAAGATTTCAATAAAAAAACCCTTAGGAATTATAATAACCCTCAGACAGACTGATGTCAAACAGTAGTGGCATCGGTTTTTACTTGAAAAAAAAATATATATATATATATATATATATATATAGCAATATGTTATAGCTCTTCCCTGGCATTTCTCCATCAATAATACTGTTCGGACGTATTTTCGTTTTATTATATTGGTCATGAAAGTGACAACCTTCAGGGCATTAAGCTTTACACGGAATGGTTGCTACTCCTGGTAGCGAAGTGTTTTAATTGAACTAGTTGTTCACTTCTAAAAATAAAGTCCGTGAAACAACATGTAAAATAACCAATTCTTTCATTATAACTTAGTAACAAATCAGCGATTGTAATTAGAAACGCAACAAATACATAATATACCAACAAATCAGTGTTTAATACAGTCCACAGCTACAAGGGTTAAATTAAAACCCAACAACCTGAGTTATCAAAGGAGAGTTTAAATAAATTTCATAAACATAAATACAAATACCTCAAGTATTACAGAAATTGTAATAACAAAAATTTATCATATAGTGATAGGACAACTGTTTGGGTTTCCATCTATAAAACCGACGTAGTTAAGTCAAATCATCAAAACAGCTCAGAGGACTTAAGTTCTGATTGCTGCTCACAAAATTATAAAAAAATATTTATATAATATGTTAACATTTCAATTTTATTTTTTGGATACTATTCTCCTCCCAATTAAATCAAAGCAACTTTGTCTATAATACACATTCCTATATACAGTGCTGCAAAGAACTAAGTGAATCAAGAGCTTTATAAGAATCAAAAGCTTTGCGCCATGTTGATCTGTGGGATTTTGCACCAAGCACATTGCGAGATGCGTTTTCTAAGTATCAGTCCCAAGATACAAGCTTTAGGTTGTCTTGAGGTGGTATCAAATCAAAGAATATTGAAATAATTGAAAGAATCGGAAATCAAATGTGAAAAATCAAGTCAGTGAACAGTAATCGAATATACTTTTTAGCCACTTACAACATATTACTTTATAATACTAACTTATATATCACCATCAGTGTTTTTTTATTTGCCTATACTAATTTTTATTTTTTTATGATTTTTTCTTACTTCTACATTTATCTTGTTTTCAAGTTACACTCAATTCAATTCTATATCAATTATTTCATGTATATACAGTACTCAACAGAGATTCGATCTGAGTACCCTTGTATCTGTGGGTCGATCCATTGAATTTTGTTATCTGTGAATTGGCTACGCTCGCAGATTTTTATTTTTCAAATAATTAATTGCTCTTGTTCATTTTGAGATATGACACACTTAAACCTGAACAAAATTAAGGCATTTTCATTAAAAGCGTTAAAAAATAATTGTTGGTTTCACGAATGAGCAAGAAAGATGCATCATATATCAAGTTAGCAGCAGTCGTAGTGGTGAATTTTATATTAAAAAACTAATATCACAAAGATTGTGAGAAATAAAGGGAGATAGAATTATATGTTAGAATAGAGAGAAAGAGAGAGAGAAGAATGAATAAGTAGCAAACGCTCTGAGATAAGTAGAATTTGAATTGTCTATTTGAAATAGAATAAAATTAGAAGTTAAAAGAAGAAGTAAGGTTAGAAGTGAAAGAAGAGCAAAGAAGTCAGTTATAAAAAAAATTGGACAGTATAGAATATATAAATATAAATAGTTCCTAGGACACATAAAACACCACTTTATTAAATTAGTTGATATAAGTTCGTCCATTACATGATTTATGTTAAAATGTATATTTTTGGAAAAATTTGTAAAAAACGATGAATAACGCCAAAAAAACGAATTTTCAGTTGCCTGTAACTTGAAAAGTATTTGCTTTTTTGAAAAACATAATGAACATTTTTCTCTTATAATTAGTTCTTTTATCGATATCCAACTTTACTTTGACAAAAATAAAATTACACCACTGAGAAGAGATGTCATCCCCCCGGGAAGTGTCAAAGGAGTCTAAACTATTTTCACTTTTGAACTTAAGAGTAAGATGAACCTAATTCCAAAATTCCATACAAATTGGAGCACAGTAAAGAAAAACAGACCCAAATCGCTCCATTGACTTGAGTAAATATTCCGTATCCAATGCATAAAGATAGTATGAAAAACAGATTTAGGGGCTAATTCTCCGATGAAATAGACTTGTAACATAGCGTTGGCATAACAACGCTATGTTATAATCCTTTCTTCATAAAAATTGGTTGTAAAAACTGTCAAAATGCTATGTATTTGATGTGCAGATTCAAAACCCAACCTAGAAAACGCATGAACGTCAAAAAAGAATGTTTTGATAACTGCATCTTTCTGATGTGTCATGATAACACTTATGTGAAGTTCAAATAAGTTTTTATTATTTTAGTTTGTGCCTCTTTTAGTTTGTGTCTGCGTTTCGTGGGAACAAGAAAATCTGGCGTGTTGACCCGGCGCCAAAGCTCCGGGTCGACGAGCTGCGTGTTCGAATTATCTAAGAAACGAGGGTAATTTTATATTAGTGGCATCGACGCTCGTGTTTGGATAATAACAATATAACAATGCTCCAAAACTTAGTTCCAAATGTTAGATGCATAATCTAAAGTGATCATCTGATATTACTACCGCTTGATGCCAATCTGGAAGGTGGATATCGGATCCGAAACAAGATGCAAAACCATTACCACATAAACATTCAGCATTTTAAAAATTTTATATTGAAACTATAATTATAAACTATATTATAACTATATTGTAAATAATAATTACGTTTTAAAATAAATTGTTTAAAAATTGTATTACTCACTATAACGACGCTATTTTGCGGTCTATTTTATCAAGAATTGACGCTTTAGTTTTAATATTTTCATTTCAAAATGTAGATAACTTTTATATTTATTATACGTCTACATTCAACTATACTGTTTAGATGTTTCCTTTTTTTCTTCGATATATAATTCTAAAGCAGGATTCATCTGGACTTATTGTTCTGGTGCAATGAAAACCGCTCTGGTCGCTGTGTCCAGGCTTTGGTTTATTTCAGGACGTATATTGTATTTTCATTTGATACGACGACGGTAATATTGCGGCCGCAGCAGTGCAATGCGATATTGCACGGAGGGCTTGTGCATTGTATGGGCTAGTGCAAGTGTGAGGCCAGACGACGTAAATGCGTTGACCTGTCATTGTCATATGGTGGTGGATAGGAAATTCCTATGACGATTTACTACACATGTTTTTATTGAACAAACAAAAATTGGTATACAGTAAACGAAGACAAAAAGGAACTACAGTTAAAGAGCATATTTTTTTTTATTTATCTATTATAGACTATCAGAAATACAAATTTCTATGAGTCTATGTGACCCATTAAATATGTCATTTAGATGTCTCCTCCACTGAGGAGATTCTGCTGTAGATAATAATCTATGTAAGCAAGAAAGAGAACTTAAGTTAGAAGATCTTGTGGCCATTTCTTTAGCCTTCTGGTTGGAACATGTTTTTTGATTAATTGCGTTGCTGGATTTGGATTTTGGTCTAATTTCATATGGTATAAGTTGCTTCAACTGTGGATTACTTCTTTCACGGTCAGTAGATTCAAATATGTGTAACTAGTGTCGTTCGATGCGTACCAATGTGCATTAACTATTACCCTTACAATTTTATTTTAAGTTCTTTGAATTATTTTCACGTTGGACGTTCTTGCAACATCCCCATAGTTGAATACCATAGGTCCTATAGGTCACTTATAGATCGTAATTACTAATACTAACTAATAGTTTAGTAATTTATTGTTGTATGACATTTTAGATAAAGAGCATAATTGGAAAGCGTAAAGTGAAACACTCGTTATA
>NW_020538040.1:158390928-158475186 GCF_003426905.1 Ctenocephalides felis
AACAAATTTTTTGAACAGTTATAAAAAATCGACATTATTATTTTTCATTGTCATATTTTTCATGATCTGTTAGCAGTACAATTTCTTTAGAAGAAAAAACAGTTTTAAAAAAAGCTACAAACTTCGTGTAAATTGAGCACTGCTAGTGACATTAAACTAAATTACTTGGACATTATTAGGCTACTTTCAAATAACCATATAAATAAATATCTAATACTAGATTTAAGTCTGAATATGCGGGGTGACAACACAAATGCGCAGCTACGCTCAATTGTAGAAACACTATCTGTATTTTTCCGTTTCACAAAAACTTTTTTGTCAGTATATTTTATATAAGATACTGCATCTGAATAAAATATTAATGTAATACAAAAAATCTATTAAAACTTCAATCTGTCGCATGACCGGCGTTGTGATTTCATTTTATGTTTTTCGTGATATATAGCCGAGCAACCGACCTCAAATGCTATTAGAACAAAGCTCTTCCTAAACCCGTCAAGTAGAGTTGAGTACTGTGTTCAGAAAATCCTTAATCAAATTTGGCAGTAATGAAAATTGGAAAAAAGGATTTGTTTTTAGTGAGTTTTCATTGTTCAAATACTTATCTGCCAGTCACAGCCGTTTATTTGCTCTCAACGTAATATAGATAGTCCGTATTCTGAAGCTATATTAAATAATTAGTCGATAGTTTTGTATGAAGTATTTTGAAGCTTTATTATGTAATAATCGATAGCATTGATTATATGAAAATAATATTATATTTTTTTTATTTAATTTAGTTACTGTCTCTTATGAAGATTTTACTAATAGTTTTTATATTTTTAGCAAGACTGTTTAGAAGGCAACCCCACTAGCTATCCTTTTGTATTTGAGACATTTTTATTCAGGGAGCGTCCATTAATCACGTGTGGCCAAAAGGGGAGCGAAGGGGTTGACAAAAAATCACAAAATATCACGTGAGGGAACAGAAGGTCTATGAAAAAAGATCCAAAATGTTCAAAAAAAATTCAAATTTTTACGATTTTTTTTAGGTACCAAAAATACACGTGATGATTGGGGGGGGGGGAAATTTCCAAAAAAAAATTAGAAATCGATCACGTGATTATGAACGGTTCCTCAATTGTACGTAAGGGTTTCTTCGACTATTCTATTATTATGCAACAAATCCCATGAAAGGCAATTTTTATTTGATACTATATTAGAAATCTTATTCGTATCTATAAATGTTAATGTGTTATCATACTGCTTGATATCAAGCTGACCGAGGTTGGAATCAAACCCGGATTTAGTGGTTTACTAATCTCCGTTGCCACAGAAGAAAACGACGTCTTGATCAAAGGTTGGAAAGATGAAACAAATGAGCAAAATGAGCAAAAGAAACCTTGTGCATTTGTTTACAAATGATTCCAACTTTAAAGAAAATTGTGTAATATGAGTAATGTTTATAATATACGGTACAACCCATACTGCCAAAATGCATATACCAAACGAAATTTACATCAGATCATAATCATTACATCAGATATTTATACTAGAAGAGTATACTTTGATAAACTCGTTGTGATTCCATTTAATTCTTATAAACTAATCATAAAATATTGTTCTGAAAAGAGTTCTAGAAAAAGTGTTTATTAAAAAGTCAATAAATTGTCTAGGGTAACATGATTAGTGCAGATTAAATCTGAAAATATATTAGATGGTACGGAATAATTTACATTTGTAAGACAATTCTGTTGATGCATTGCTCATCCTGATAATTCTAATTGTTGTGCAATTATTCCGATTACAAATTAAAAAGCAGAATTTTCAATATCATTATAAGATTACCGTGCAGATATTCAACGAATATCATACAAAAAAATAAAAAAGAGAAATAAGATCCATATGCAGTTGAATACCTATTGAATTATACAAATCTGGTGTTTGTTAAACATTTGTGAAAATAGAGAAATGTGAATATAGAGAAAGAGTATAAACTGATATTATTGAAGAGATAGAACTTTCTTTATGACGTATATGTCTCATTTTTCAAAGATTTTTAAATAAATAAACATATATCTTTTGAGAATCACAATAGTAGCATCATTTTTTCAAAGTTCATAAATATTATCTCTGCTTAGGTTGCACATACACGTCCGTTCATAGTGCTTAGAGAGACGCATACTTGAATTCTCATTTATATTCGTCTATTTTCTCACTTATATTCGCTCGGTTTCTTGTACATCGCCTAGAAAAATATTTTTGAGAGAGTATGGTCCTTTATCAAACATATAGATAATAGAATAATATTATTTGAATTTACAACTCAAATTAAATATACATAATTTTTGAAGTAAAACTTCTTTAGGCGCGACTAGGGTGTAAATCCGTACAAATGCAACGGAAGTGCGTTACGGCAGATAAGATAAGGTAAGAGTCGAGTGCCAATGATTCGTCATTCGCTCTCGATGATATCATTTCTATACGGGTCGATTGTGATTAGTCGTCGCGTATGTGAATAGAGATCTTTCGTTTTATGCGTACTGGCATCAACGTTGTATGCGTACCGATATCAACAAGTAAATCGGCATAGATAAATAAACATTTTAAAGTTACATCGTAATACAAATCTTGATTTAATGGAAAATGCCTGAATCAGAAGAATATTTTACCCTGTTCCTTGAAAATATTGATTAATAAGATTAATGTCAAGTAAGTAGTTTCTATACATCTATGAAGTTATTAAAATGAAAAATATTTTTTAGGCAAGACAGATATTACAGCCGTTCAAAGAATGAGATTATATCACCAGCGAAATAGTAAAAAAATACAAGCAGTCAATGAATGTATGTTAATTTTAATTACATGAAGTTCTTCAAACACAATCACATGATGAGTGAAGTTGCGAAAACAATATTTGTTTAGGCGTTGTTTAACATAATCCACTGTGTGAACGAATATTATAAAAGTTATTTATCAGCAATTACTTCATTTCTCTAATGAAGGTTCATTTCTAAATGCTAATTACAATGACAAACCGCATGTCATATTTGATGTATGATTTTCTCTAATTTCATTATTGTTTTTAAATATTATACATATTTTTAATGCTATTATAAATATATAATTTATAATTTACAATTTATCATCATATAAATGTGTATAATGACACTAATAAATGTGTGCATCACGAGTGTTACCATATTACTAATAAACATTATTCAAAACTGTTATATGATGTATTTATTTTTACCTAAATGCCATCTTGTACAGTAGCAAATAAGTTTTACTGCAATCGCGTGTGAACCTTACGCGCACTCTTTTTTTGATATTTTATTTAAGATCGTATGGCCATTTTTTTTTTAAATAATCGAGTAGATTATTGAAATATGATAGATAGTAGATAGTAGTTATAGATACTCGTATATGTTACTTTGTTAGAGGAAGTTAATACTTAGATAAAGTTTGAGATTTTACTGATCTTACGAAGTTACATTTTGAGTTGATACTAATTTATAAAGTTTTGATAATTTTATACTATTTTTTTATTTTGTTATTTTTAGGTGCAAGCTACTTTCCTTGGAATAAGTATTGGACATTTTTGTCCAATAAGATATTGACCTGTTATTTAGTTCGGTCGAGTTCAAGGAATATAATTTCTTAGAAAGACGGATTAATGGTCGAAGGACTGCTTATGAACAGAATGCAAGGATTATTTTAAACTATAAAATAGTGCAATAATAGGATAAGGTTTTATTATTGCTATCATGTATAAAAAGTATTGAAATATATTTATAATATTGTCATTAGACCAGAGTTAAGCCTTAGGCGTTAACACCGAGGAAGAGTAATTTTCCTTCGAAAACATATTTCCGACTTTATTTTAAGTTTAAGTAGATGTTGCTACCGTTTTAAATCAACCTGGAAAATTCTGGTATCAAACCTAAAACCAGGAAAGCTTTAACCAACCAAAAGCATGATAGACCAAGAGCATGTTCATTTTCTGATTTTATCCATTCCCAATAATATAGTAGATAATACAATATACTACTGGCAATTTGTAATATTAGTTTATCAAAAATTACAAGCACTCTAATGGATTAGTAGTTAGAGCTATGGGATTCCAATGAGATATACCAGATTAGGGGTATCCCCTGCTTCGGCAGTCTGATGTCAAGTAGTAGTGACATCGGTATCACTTGATAGCAGTATGTTACCAAGTAAAATAGCATCGCCGCATCAATAAAAAAATCATCACTATTACAAAAATTGTAATATTAAAATTTATAACTTAGAGAAAGGGCAATTCTTTGAGTTGCCATCTATAAAAACCGATGCAGTTAATTATGTCAAATCCTCACAATAGCTTATATACCCGCTGTTCAAATAAAAATAATAAAAACATCTGAAATTACGCACTATCTCTATTAACTTTCCTGCTCATCTAATAATAATCCTGCCTCCTGGTATAATAACCGCGCTAAAAGTCGGCATTTACGTTAGCAGTCTAATTAATTAACCAACGCAACAGTATTAATGTCTGCCAGGCAAAAAAAACGAATAAAAAAAATCAGCAACTCTGAAGATGATTCATTAGAAATACTCTCTCGAGCCGTGTCTGTTTTAACGTGTATTAATGGTCTTTTCTTGCTGTTTTTGTTCAAATATTATTTCAATTTCAATTCGCAAAAAGTGACTTGTTAATTATACCCGTGAACGTTTAACGCCATTACCGTCCGAGGATTACTAATTATGCGATTATTTCTAATGGTAGTTTTTTTATAAATGATGTAGTGTTTTTTTTTATGAGTGCGTATGTTAAGATTTTGTAATACTCTTGCAGTAGAAAATTGGCTTATTAGCAATTATGGAAGACATGATAATAATTTAATAGTTACTAATAGTAGACAATATTACTATATATATTAGGTTGGCAAATTAGTCTGTGCGGCTTTCACTATTGAAATTTTAGTTTTGCTGACGTAGTTCAAATTTGAAATACCTTTTGTTAATGGATAATAGGCAATTCAACTATTAATCAGTAAAAGGAATTTTTATCCGCCAACAAGTTTTGTATCATTACCATATATACAAAGTTGGTGTTTGACTAAACAAATTATGCCAGCAAAGTACAGCATGGTCAACGTTGAGGTATCTCCAATGAACCCGGAGCAATCCTCGGCAGAAACTAGTTGCTTTCGAGTATCTGAATCTCGGGCTGTACGACCGGCCCCAGTTTTATAATTACGGCATCGGCCGTCGCAACAAATTACCGTCCGCTGTAAATTCTCATATTCTCGCCAATAATGTATATGGCAAAGTAATTAAGTTGTACCAAAGTAAATCATTCTGCCGGACGACGCTAAAAACATAAATGCCTTCGGCCAAACGTGTGTGCGACTTGCGACTGTTGCACGCATGCAGATATTTCTACCTACCTGCGCGTACGCAATTACACAGCGAATAATTGGTCATTACAGAGAAGAAAACAAAACTTATTCCAGATCATTTCTGTGTTGTCAAAATAACTCAGAATAAATTGCAGGAATGCAAGACTCGCGAAATATATTCTGAAAAGTAAAACTGTTTGACTTCACAACTAGCAGCCCTAAAAGCTATCACTGGGCACCTATAGAATATATTTGAAAAAAAAAACTTATTAACTTTCCCTAGGGTAAGTTATTGTAATGGGCAGAAAATCGGAATTGAAAATTTTTACATTTCTCGACGTTTTGAAGGTTTCTGAACATTTTGGCATACTTCAGAAAAAATGGATGTGTGTGTGTGTGTATGTGTATGTATGTATGGATACAAATTTTCGCCCACGTTTTCGGGCGTACGGATCAACCGATTTGAATGGTTTAAAAAACATTCGATTCCTATTGATAAGGAGATGTGCTGATTAGTTTTTGGCAAAGGCAGGTCCAGCAATTACGGAGATAAGGAGCAAAGAATGCAGAAAATAGAAATCGAGTTTTTGATAGAACGGAGCATCCGATTTGAATGATCTAAAAAACATTCAATTAGTAATGATTGGGAGAAGGAGTTATTAGTTTTTCGCAAAAACAGGCCTAGCCATTTCGGAGATACAGAGCTAAATGTACAAAAAATGGCAGTTTTTGAAAGAACTAAGCGTCCGATTCAATTGATTAAAAAAAAACTTTCTGCTTGTCTTAAGAAAATAATTGATTTTGGAAAAAAAAAATTGTTTAATTTTTTTTTTTTTTTAATTTTTTGTATATCGAAAATAATTCAAATTTTATTTTTAATTCTGACTATA
Organism: Ctenocephalides felis; assembly: GCF_003426905.1. NCBI lineage: Eukaryota > Metazoa > Arthropoda > Insecta > Siphonaptera > Pulicidae > Ctenocephalides > Ctenocephalides felis. Next base: position 158,397,188 of record NW_020538040.1, read on the forward strand.
GTTCTAATATACTTTAAACAAATAATTTTAACTCTGCAATTCAGTTTATATAATTCTTATAAATATTAGACAATGTTACAATATTTATAATAATCTATTTGAAAACATTCAATATTCCTCGAACATTTCGTTACGGTACGGGAAGTTAAAGCACGATGCCACCCACCCCACTAGTTATTTTTTTATATTCTACTATAATAATCAATTGCAAAATTTTGTTATATGTGTTTAAATGGGCTCGATCCAAGGTAAGACGGCGTTCTTTAATCACGTGAGCGATTTTTAAGGATTTTTAGATCCCCCTCCATTTGGTGATACATGGTAAAATTTTAAATTACGGATTTTTTCTTCAATTGAGGTAAAAAATAAATACGCGTGACGTCTCCTAAGTGGCTAGAACGATTGGGCCCGAACCAGAGGTTCCAGGTTCGACCCCACTTCGAACAGCCTCATGTCATGCAGAGAGTGACATCGGGTTTCATTTGGAGATATAGATAGAACATGTGTTCAAATGAAAATAGCTCCAATCTGGCATTGCTGCATCAATAACTATTTGTCCTTTTATAGAAATTGTAATATTAATTCATCACACAGAGTTGAGACAAGAATCACACAGAAGTTGAGTTTGGGTCGCCATCTGTACCGACTAGTATCAAGTCACATCAGCAAAACACCTTTATATAAAACTTTATATTACATTACTTGTATTATATTATATTACTTGTATATGACTCTTTAGTTCTGACTGCTGCTCATAATAATAATGACTTCTGTTTAAAATATACTTAATCTGACTCTTAGGAGAATTCCATTATTACCTGTTACAATTGCGTGAACGATTAACGTATAGTATTATAAGTATTAAAAGCTTCCATTTTAGTTCTAATATTGAATTTCCGTTTATATCAGCATCAAAATTCCTTTAATTGGATAGAGGGCAACGTTTGGGTAAATCAAGGGTTGTTCTCTCAACAAAATATCTAGATTAAGATGTACGCCAGATTAATAGCTTGTAAAAGATGTTCACACACACACACATACTTGTTACAAATTTGATCTCATTCGATTCAGAATGGCTTGAAACGTCGAGAAAACGTAAAATTAGCGAATCGGATTTTTTGATGAAATAGGATGCAAATCGGATTTTTTTCTCCTTCGTGAAGTTAATTATATGATGAACAAAGTATAAGTGGCATTTTGCCTTACAACAAGTAGTACGAACTGCCCGACTCTGAAAATAATGGAGTTGATCAACAACAATTGAAATATTTTTATATATTTCTAATATTTATTGATTTTCTAAAATTTTATATTATTTTGATTATAAGTTGAGAAAAATCGATTTAATTATTCACGATGGATAATAAAACCACGAGACTTTACTTTAATTAACAAAGTGGAATTGACATTTTGCCTTCCGACAAGCTGTAGGAACTGACCAATTTTAGAAATAATCGAGTTGATTAAATGAAACATTTTGAATTTCTCAAATGTCTGTATAGTATTGGTTATAAGTAAAGAAAGATCAATTTGATTATTCACGATGGACAATAAAACCACGAGACTTTAATTAACAAACTGGAAGTGACATTTTGCCTTCCGACAAGCTGTAGGAACTGACCAATTTTAGAAATAATCGAGTTGATTAAATGAAATATTTCTAATATTGTTAATTAAAAAGAAACGGCTTGAACAGCAATCACCCGAAATAAATTAATTGGATTTTATCCTAAGACTTCCATGTAGAGATAATTTTTTATTTTTTTACACTATTCAGAAAACTTAAAATGTCAAAAAAAAATTGAGGAACCGTAATTTTCTTACAATATTTCTTACATTTGTTCAGTCAACCAACATATGTAAATGTTCTTTGAAAAGTAGTCAAATAAAAATTATAGACGTATATCAAGGTGACATAAATGACAAAATCGGCGACGGCTTCGTGTACTCTTAAGAATTGGAGTTTATTTATATTTGCTTGAAATTTGTCTATATTTGAATTTGCAGAAAATCGATAGAACTTACTTGGATTTGCAGAAAATCCATAAATTATTGATTGCTTAAATTATAGCCAGAAGCAACCTCCTCCAAATCCAACAGAGCAATGTCATACAAAGGCAATCAAATCACAAGTCTCAATAGAAAATAAACTCCTAATATATAAGACAATTATTAAACCAATATGGTCCTACGGTCTACAACTATGGGGTGCGGCCAGTAAATCAAACATAACTATTCTACAGAGGTTCCAGAACAAAATTTTGTAAGAAATCGTGAATGCTCCAAAATATGTCCCAAACTGGTTAATACATCAATATCTCAGAATTCCTACTATAGAATAAAAAATTAATCTTTACTGCTTCAGATACAAAGCTCGTCTAAATCGTCATCCAAACCAATTAGCGTGTGACTTGCTCAAGCGTTTACCACCAGAGCGTCTAAAAAAAAGAATCTGCAATGATTTACTACATCAAAATACATAATATCTAAGAAGGTGCTATCGCAGGATAGCGATCCTCCTCACGCTGTCAAATAAAATATACCTGTAAAGTAGCTGAATGTACTGTGTGTATAGTTTGCTATAAACAATAAACCAAAAAAAATATCTATTGATATCTATATTTCCACGAGAAAACCGACGTTACTACTGCTTTTATAAGAGAACACTTAGCGGGTATTGGCTTTTCCTAGATGGGTCTATAATATTTAATTTATTAATCCAAATAATTAACAGAATATTTTCACTTTCTCACATCATTAAAAAATCTATTGCATAAAACTACCACAACATCTTAAGGGGGTATTCTACTGTAGAATTTTGAAAAAATCGAAAAAATTTTTTTTTCATATTGTTCGCGCCAATCAAAGCATGCGGCTATATTGATACATAAACAAAAAATCATCAATCGATTTATTATAAAATTAAAACTCAAATCATTCAACACGGAATAAAACCATATTAAATTATTATAAATACGATGTAATTTATGTAATTAAAGTAAAATAAATATTACTAGTTACAAAATCAAAGTATTTACAATCGGTCCTTCGAAAAGCAAAATTCAATTCAACCTAAAAAACATTGGTCCAGACGAGTCGAATTGACATCCAGCAGTCGAAGAAGATACAAGACATCAATTGGAGCCAAAGGAGCAGAAATCAGGTCACTTAAAACTAACCATTTTTACAATTATAATCCACGTCAAAATGGAATCGTTAAAATCATTAAAACTGAAGCAAAGAGGAATGAAATCGCGATTAACAAGATATGAGAAAATATGCAAACAAATGGCAGAAACACCTACTTCTGAGTTAGATATTTTAGATATAAACAGCCATGTCGAAGAGGTAAGGCCATTATTTGAAATATTCGAAAACACCATTATCAATATAACAACGCTATTAGAAGACGAAGATGAAATAAATAAGTTAATGGATATCGAATTAGATGAATACTTTGAAAAATATAAAAGGTGCCTATCAACTTTATTAAAATTCAGTCAAATAGCACAAAATAAGTCAGATATTAATTCAAACAACTTTAATGATTCTAATATGACAAATAGTCTTAACAACATTAAATTGCCTCAGATTAATTTGCCTCAGTTTGACGGCTCTTATTTAAACTGGTTACAATTTTACGATTCATTTTCTTGTTTAATTCACAAAGACTCAAACATAGGCAATGCCCAAAAATTTTATTATTTAAAATCGTGCCTAAAGGGGGATGCTGCTAATCTCATAGAATCACTACCGGCAACGGCCGATAATTATATTATTGCGTGGGACTTATTAAAAACGCGGTTTGAAAACAAGAAAATAATCGTAAATAACCATATTAAAAAATTATTTGATCATCCAGCCATGCACAATGAATCGGGTAAGGATCTTCGCAATTTAATAGATACGTTTAATAAGCATTTAAGATGTCTAAAAATGTTGCAACAACCGGTAGACCAGTGGGACGCCTGATTAATTATTTAATCATGACAAAAATAGACAAAAAAACTCACCAAGAGTGGGAAATGCTCATGAATAGAGGGTCAGAATTAGTTACGTTTGCCGAACTCAATAACTTTCTAAATCAACGTTGTATGACGTTAGAAGCTATAAACCCAACTGAGACAAGAACCGGAAATTTCAATAATTTTAAAGACATAAAAACTAATTTCGAAAAACAAACGAAGTCTTACGATACATCAACCAATTGCAAAAATATTTGTCTGTTTTGCAATGGGACTTATCATTCGGCATATAAATGCCCAAAGTTTCGATCACTATCTACAGAAGATAGAATAATTAAAGCAAAAGAACTAAAATTATGCATTAATTGTTTACGGTGTAATCATAATGTTAGTCAATGCCTTTCATCGAGTCGATGTACCTTTTGCAATTTAAATCACCATAGTCTCTTACACAGAAATTCAAACCAACCACAGACTCTTGATACACCACAAATTATTTCATGTCATTCTGCCGGTAACATACCTCTTAATTCTTCACATTCATTTTTAATATGCAATCGTAGATCTAATGTAAAAGCGCAAGAAAATAGAATTTGGGATTTGAAAGCAAGCAATGACATACAATATTTTAATAAAACGAAAACACAACGCAAACAACATTTTTCTAATAGGACTACGACAAATGAAGGAAGAAGGTTTGTTATTACAACACCATTTACAAATTATATAAAAAACAATGCGAATTGTAAATGCTATAGTTCACGCACAAATGATTTACGAACAAATCAAAATCTATTTACCAAAGATAAAAACTTTATGAATACTTATATGTCACTAGGAAATAGAAGCATAGCTAGTGAATCTATCAAACCCAAAACAAGTTTTTATTGGCCTAATCACGGTGTGTTTAAAACCAGACAGTTTTTCCAAAGGAATACGAAATTATCGTAATTTATTCTAAAACCGATTCATATTCCATACAATAACATAATCTAATTACTATCTAATTCATTTATATAGTGGCAAGGCCCATTTTGAAACACAGCAAGACACAACATGATACATTCAAGCATGACATAGACATAATTATGAACTTCAAAACTAAAATCACTAACTACCAAAGAATCACCCATTAACTGTTCTGATAACTAGACATGAGTATTTAAAATTGTATCATTGCGGAACACAAATACTATGAAATACAATGCGTAATACCTATTGGCCTATCGGAAGCAGTAACTTTACAAGATTAATCATAAAAAATGTGTAATATGCTTTAAAAGTAAAACCCACATGGTTTCATCCATTAATGCTATAATAATCAATTACACCTTTTTTATATGCGGAGTAGATTACGGAGGTCCTGTCTTAATAAGAGATCGTCAAACAAGAGGGTACAAAAAATTAAAGACTTATATATGCTTATTTGTATGTTTTGTTACGAAAGCAATTCATCATGAATTAGTATCTGATTTAACGACGAATAGTTTCATGGCAACATTAAAACGATTTATGGCACGACATGGCAAACCTCGCGGAATCTATTCAGATAATGGAACGAATTTCATAGGCGCAACTTCTGGATTAAAGAAATCTTATAAATTTTCACAAAAAGTCAAATCAAAACCAGATTAGTAATAAAATGACCAACGAAGGTGTATTATGGAAGCACATTCCACCGAATTCTGTTTTTTTTCGGAGGAATTTGGGAAGCAACCATAAGGTCATGCAAGATATTAATGAAGAATCCTAACCTTCGAGGAATTTTATGTGATTCTGACACAGATCAAAGCAATGTTTGTATACTCAAGACCAATTTCTTCTTGAAGCTCATATCCTAACGATTTAATGAAGATTATTAATTATTTTGAAATCTACATTTCAAGGCCGGGAGAATGTTCGCGCCAATCAAAGCATGCGGCTATATTGATACATAAACAAAAAATCATCAATCGATTTATTATAAAATTAAAACTCAAATCATTCAACACGGAATAAAACCATATTAAATTATTATAAATACGATGTAATTTATGTAATTAAAGTAAAATAAATATTACTAGTTACAAAATCAAAGTATTTACAATCGGTCCTTCGAAAAGCAAAATTCAATTCAACCTAAAAAACACATATTTTCAAAGTTTAGTTATTCAAAAATATGTCATTGAAAGGATTTTTCAAAATTATTATTATTTCCTGAGTTAAAGCCGTTTTAGTGACGTGGCCTCGGTTCGGGTCCGACTTGTCTCAAAACTTTGAACGCGTTTTTCTCGGAACTACTTTTTTCGAGCTGGCGGTAAGGATATCTCGAGTTCTAATGAACCGATTTACTTCAAATTTGGAGAGGATCTTCTCTATACATCGCTTTATCGTATAGACCTTGCGCAAAACTATAACTTTTCATTTAGTATTTTTAAAAAATTTGGAATTGTTAAAAAAACATGAAAAAACCTAATTTTTTTTCAAACTGCCGCCATTCGAACAAAAATTTTTTTTCAGCTTATCCAAGGTTCATACGATAGCGACATCTATTATAATTAAGAATCCATCTATTTTTTATGTTTCAAATCACCAGGAGGGTTGGAATCATGTACGCCAGGACACCCTCTTTTTTTGGGAACCCCCACTTTGACGGCTCATAACTTTGTGAATTTTAATTATTTTTTTTTAATAATTTTTTTATATAATAATTAAATATCAATAAACAAATGATAAAAAAATCGATAGTAAAAATATTATTTGTTTCCTTTATACAGCGCTTCAAAAACCGGGCAAAATTCATGACTCTACAGTAGAATACCCCCTTAAAATTAATTGAACGCAAAAAAGTTTACTTTGAACGTACAATAAATGAATTGGTTAGAATAACATATCCTGCTGATAAATTCTATTTTTCTTCCACTGAATAAAAACTTATGTTCGACAAAAACAGCGGGAGCTCGCTCGTGACAATATCTAACCGCAGACGGAAAACAAAAATAACTTTGTACGTTTTTCACGACCTTATGCTTCACATCGATATTTAAATATCACATTAAGATGTTTGGCGAAATATCGTAAGGAAATGGGAAATGTTCATGCATAAGTAATCCTGCGATAAGGATTCAACGTCAGGATCTCGCGCGACGCATATCGAACTTTCGTAACTAATCGGAACTGTCAAACGTGGCCTCGAAATAAGAGAAATGAGAAACGTCGGAAAATATGCACAGAAAGTTGAAAAAGTTCAGCTGCTGCATATGAACTAAGTCCTAAATGCAACCGAGGAATCGATTTAAATTATATTCAACTCATGTCGAACCTTATTTATTATAGACGAGACTGAATTTTTTTTTTTTAAATTCTTTGATGAGACGAAATTCGCTATCTTCAAGCAAAAACTATATCAGGAAATTATTTTATGACAAAAATTAATAAAATGTTTTGAATTTTTATTCCAACTAGTGGTACATGGCATCGTGTCTTAAGGAAAATTGCTGAAACTTCCCTTACCAAAAAAAGAGTGCGCGTAAGGATCACACGCGATTGAAGTAAAACTTATTTGCTACTGTACAAAGTAGCAAATTTAAGTTAAGTAAAAATAAATACATCATATAACAATTTTGAATAATGTTTATTAGTAATATGCTGTATTAATAATGTAATTAAAGTCATACTTCAAACATGGCATGACCCGTTTGTTTGTCATTGTAATTAGTATTTAGAAATAAACCTTCATTGGAGAAATGAAGTAATTGCTGATTAATAAATTCTTTAATATTTGTTTACACAGTGGATTATGTTAAACAACGCCTAAACAAATATTGTTTTCGCAACTTCACTCGTCATATAATTGTGTTTGAAAAACTTCATGTAATTAAAATTAACATACATTCATTGACTGCTTGTATTTTTTTACCTTTTCGCTGGCGATATAATCTCAATCTTTAAACAGCTGTAATATCTGTCTTGCCTAAAAATATTTTCCATTTTAATAACTTCAAAGATTTATAGAAACTACGAATAATATAGAAATAATTTCGACGACTAATCACAATCAACCCGTACAGAAATGATATCATCGAGGGCGAATGACGAATCATTGGCACTCGACTCTTATCTTTTTCACTCTTATCTGCCGTAACGTACTTCCGTTATATTTGTACGGATTTACACCCTAGTCGCGCCTAAGGAAGTTCTACTTCAAACTTTTTTTTAAAAAAAAGCCCTAAATTGTTTTGAAAACTATTCAAAAATAATCATTTTTGAGAATTTTGAAAAAACTTGTTTGAATATTTTGAACTTTTTTTCAAAACAATTGGACTGCGTTGAGACAAATATTGAAGCGAGTATAAGCGCCGCGTCGGAGTCAAAAGGAAAAACATGTTTTGAACCCATTTTGCCCCGTATCTTAAAAACGGCTGGACCTGCTTTTGCCAAAAACTAATCAGCACGTTCCCTTATCAAAAGGAATCAAATATTTGAATACAAATATCATTTTTTTAAAGTATGCCAAAATATTAGTTATATATATATATATATATATATATATATATTATTCGTTTATTTTAAGGATTCCCAAAACATTCAGCGTCTTATTGCACTCCGGGGCATTTTTCAGAAATAAATGCGAACTGTTTCTTAAATTGAACTCATTTAAAAACAGATCTCATTTACCTGAATCAACAGTGTATATTAGTATGCCCGCGACATCATTTTGAAACCTTTTTTGTCTCAAATATGCAAATATAATAAAATACTTTTATTCATAGATAGTATGATTCATATATCATTATTTATTATATTAATAATTATTGAAATCAAAATCTTTTTGTATATTTGCTTCACGTGAATACAAGTTATTTTACCTCGACAGATTATTATTATACGATTTAAATTTCGTATTTTATTTCTTTACGCTATAATAATAACCTTATTTATACATATTGAAGATTTACTGTACGAGTTTAACGTGAGGCAAAAATTCAATTCAACTGTTTTATTATTCATGAAAGTTGATCAAATCGTAAATCGTTCCGTTTTATTTTATGCAGAATCTGACAAAGTGCTTATAAGTATTTACTTAGACTAGTTCTACAAATTTTATTGCGAGTATTGACATTTATTTCTCGTTGCAATTTGATTCTGTAAACATACTGCATTGATTATATCATTTGAATACGTAGAGACATTTATATTATAGTTTATTTTATATTACATTTTTATACAATGCAAATGGATAAGTAAATTGCATGTAAATAACAATTGCTATGATCATTATTACATATTGTATTAAATTAAGGTGACCAATTGACCATTTGTTCTGGCCGGGACAGTTCCGGATTTCCACCTTGTGGCCCGGGTTTTTCTAAAAGCAATAATAGTCCCGGATTTAGATCTTTTGTCCCGGATTGCCCCAGTTTCGAACATTAAATAAATTAAATATAAACAAATTAACAAAAATTATGGTAACAAACAAACAAGCGCTAATTTTTTCAAATTAATTATGAAGAACACTGAATAGAATTTTATACAAAGAACTAAATCGAACAAGCATATAGATGAAAAAATAAAAGATATCATAAAATGATTAAAATATAATCATAGATAAAAAAAGAGTGCGCGTAAGGTTCACACGCCATTGAAGTAAAACTTATTTGCTACTGTACACGATGGCATTTTAGTAAAAATAAATACATCATATAACAATTTTGAATAATGTTTATTAGTAATATGCTGTATTAATAATGTAATTAAAGTCATACTTCAAACATGGCATGACCCGTTTGTTTGTCATTGTAATTAGTATTTAGAAATAAACCTTCATTGGAGAAATGAAGTAATTGCTGATTAATAAATTCTTTAATATTTGTTTACACAGTGGATTATGTTAAACAACGCCTAAACAAATATTGTTTTCGCAACTTCACTCATCATGTAATTGTGTTTGTTCACTTCATGTAATTAAAATTAACATACATTCATTGACTGCTTGTGTTTTTTTTTACTTTTTCGCTGGCGATATAATCTCATTATTTGAACAGCTGTAATATCTGTCTTGCCTAAAAAATATTTTCTATTTTAATAACTTCAAAGATTTATAGAAACTACAAATAACAGGGAAATAATTTCTTTTTCTCTTTCGCTACTTTTGAAATTTCACTCCAAAAGTGTTTTGAATTAAATAATTATCATTTTAATAATGTCGAATTTTATAGTTTCTTATTCATATCTATTGTACATTTAATTAAAACTTAAAATAATATAATAAAAGCTTTATAACGACAGTCTCTTCCCTTATTGAAATGTTTCTGTGCCGCGTTATTGCTCGCCAACATTCTTTCCACTTGTTAGAAGGAAGACGTTCAAGATTTAGTTGTTTTGTTTGCCGGCGATAGATGCGGAAATACTCCGTTACAAAACTCTTGAAGATCTCAAAAATAAGCGGATCTTTAGTAGATAATTTTTCGTGGAATTTAATTTGATTAATAACACAAGGAATGGTCAGTAGACGGTATTAAAAGGAGATAATTTTTGAGCTCAAAGGTTAATTTAATATAGAAAAAGATTAGAAAAATGTCTTATAGTCCTAAAGAACATCTTTATAATTCCAAGATCATTAATAAAAATCTATATCAACGTTAGTCTAAACTGTTATAATAAACATTGATGTTGCAACATAGGTGAATTGCTAGGACCGACCTAATTATCATTCAATAGAACATATCTCTAGTTTATATAGTGTTATAAATAAAAAAAAATCCATTTTATAAAGATGATAAAAGTTCAGCCTAATAAATTGCAGTTGTATAAGTAAATTGAATTAATTTAATTATTTGTCGGTGTACATTTCAAAAATCAAATAAATATCTAATATAAAATAATGCAATATAACAAAACAATAAGATTTAACCCTTTTGCTACGAGCGTCGTCTATAGGCGACATCCGCATACACTCCTGTGTGAATGTGTTACCTATAGACGGCAACTAGTGTGTCTCTTCTTCAAGATTTATCACTATGAATTGAATTATGTATCGTGAATTCTAATTAGAACTTGCAATTTTTAATGTTCAGAGAAGTAATAATTAATTTTTAATACATTTTTATTGATAATGATTGGAAAATCTTAAAATATGTTGTATCTGTTTCGGTCAATAACGCTACTGAGAGGCTCGCTGTTCCGTACAGCAGCATATACTTGCGGAAAACAATCCCTAGCAGAAAAGTTAATAACTAATGATGTAAGTTACGAATATATAACACAAAAGGTGTATTCAAATGGATTTAGTTAAAAAAATATTTTCAATCATACCAGGAAGAACAAAACGCCGAATTGAAACATTTTTAATTAAAAATTTTACATTTTAAAACTACAATCACAAAACTAGCTGTAAGTGGAATTCTGTCTTAAGGCAATTAAGGCATCGTGCCTTAAGGCAAATTGCTGGAACTTCCCGTACCAAAAATTATTATTTTTTTAAAAACAATTAACATTTTTGAAAAAAAATTACTTTGAAAGAATAAGACTTTTGAGAAACTATAAATTGGACAAAAAATAACTTTTCTTTGAAAAAAAAAATTTTTTTTTAAAAAAACATTTTTTTTTTTGAAAAAAAATTTTTTTTTCTGTATTTTGACATATTGTAGAAGATCTGAAATTTTTTTGAAAGCAATCGTACTGCTTTAACTGCATAGGGACAAAATATAAAGCGCGTAAGCGCCGCGTCGCTGTCTAACGCATAAGCATTGGTACGGAACCCATAGAAATGTTAACAAAATGTATACTTATTGTTAAAATCTCTATAAAATATCTGATAATTTGATGTGCATATGTCTAATGATCATTTTTGACCGCCAAATGGCTCATTTTTTTACTTTTTCCTCCATATCTCCGAAACCGCTAGACCTACCTTCATGAAAATTTTATCGATTCTTCACCTTGTCAATACAAGTGAAATGTTTTTTGAATTATTCAAATCGGACGCTCCGTTCTCTTAAAAACTGAGTTACCGTTTTCGGCACTTTTTGCCCCGTATCTTCGGAACGGCTAGACCTGCCTTCGCCAAAAACTAATCAGCACGTCTCCTTATCAATACGAATCGAATGTTTTTTGAATTATTCAAATCGGTTGATCCGTGTTCCCGAAATCGTCGACGAAAATTTGTATCCGCACATACATACACACACGCACATACATACATACATACATACATACATACATACATACATACATACACACACACACACACACACACACACATACATCCATTTTTTCTAAGGTATGCCAAAATGTTCAGAAACCTTTGAAACGTAAAGATATATAAAAATTTTCATTTTCGATTTTTTTGCGATTACTATAACTTGCCCTACGGGAAGTTAATAAGAATTTTTTGTTTTGATAAAACTACGATCCATCTAATCAGTTCAATACCATATAAATACACAAAAACATATATTTCGTAAAATAAATTTAAAAAAATTGCTGATAAATTCTATTAGACCTAATTAAATTCGCAAATCTTATAATTATTATAGAAACTTGACTAGATCATTAATGAACATGATCTAACACTTTAGGTAAAATTTATATTAAAATTTAGTAATTTGATTGGCATTGCTCTAGAAATCAGTGACAGAATAAATGGGCGAATAAAAATAAATCATATAAAAACTATTTGATTCCAGAAAGGATTAAAATCATCACTGCCTAGATATCACATGAAATGTTAAAATCGTATGCCTCATGTGGCATTGAAATCTGTTACACATTAGTCTACAGTAGAATGTAATAGAGTGTAAGCAGACAGGAGACAGGTCTACCCAAATCCAATCCTACTCGAACAATGTAACTTAATTGATGAAATTATAGCAATTAACGTCTGAAATCTTCTCACTTATCGGCACGTCGCGAGTTTACTAAGTCAGAATTGAAGACGCATGGTATTGGAAGGAAGTTCTTGCCGGAGTCTCTCGAGCAAACTTATTGTTCTGACGGTATGCAAACATGGAATTAATGTAACTGTTATCAACAGAGGCCAGCTTTAGGTTGGAGTTAGACTGCGTATTTCGACAGAGATATGGTACTGAGACTAGCCTTATTGTCTTCAGGAAATGCTGAAACTTATATGCAGAAGTAACTAAAGATAGCTCAAGACCCGTTGTCAAACTTTAAACGGTGGTAGTCTATGAAGATCTTACTGTCCGCTGTAGGTTCATTTGACTCACTCATTTGAAAATTCACTCATAAATCCAAGTTGAAATTTAAAAATCTGAAATTAGGTAATATAAGAACTTAGGACAATCATTAACTTATTTATTCACGAGTTGAAAATGGGTTCATTTCTCCAAGGCTAATGATCAGCAAATTTACTGTAATTGACGAGTATAGGGGGAAGTCCCCGAGTGCTGGACACCTAAGGTTATTTATATATAAATCGAAAAATATTTTACGAAATATTTATTAAATTATGACTTATATTAGATAACAAAGTTAGAAACCAAATTAAATATACAAAAACGCAATCTTTGCTAAACAATAATTAATACTATCAATCAAACTTTGGTAACAAAAAATATGATTTTACAAAGTGGCACCTAGTACCGGACATTTCAAAATAACCAGCATTGAACACATATGTAGCCATCTCCACACTATGGAATGTCTACACATGTGTCTTGGGCGAATATTCTTAGATATTGCAAAAAAACACTATTTACCCACCCTTTTGGCTGGGCCACGCCGATGCTCTCAGCTGGAGCATTCATCATAAGATTTTCATTCTTTGACTAGAAAATACGAAAAATGGGGGTATGTAGTGACCGTTAGCACTCATACAGACAAAATTAAATAATTAAAATAAATTACGTAAATTCTCACAAGAAATATCAATATGTTTACTGCCGGCGCTAAGGGACGACTTAGTGTCCGGTGCTAAGGGACAGGCAATTTCGTTCATTTGGTGGTGCCTACTAAAATTGTTTAAAATATCTAATAATATTCTATCATTTTACGGATAACAATCAAGTACTACTTTTATTTTTGAATGCCACTAGAATAAATACACTTGAACTACTTCCATTGATATTTAGGTGAGGCCGTGTTTTTGCGCCTAAAACAACATAGGGTTGTCCCGTCGTGGCCGTGAGCATCACAGGTGAGTCTTGACGCGTGATCCTGCACCTGTGTGGCTCCCCTTTCACTTGTATTTTGAAATAAAAAGATTTATACTCGCTTAAATAATACGTGTTAAATAGAGTGTCCGGCTTTAGGTGCCGTCCGGGGTTACGAGACTTTCCCATACTCGTCATAGAAAACCTATAAAACAAAGATATAAAAAATTTTTCATTTTCGATTTTTTTGCAATTACTATAACTTACCCTACGACGAGTCAATAAAGTTTGATTCATTTACTATTCAAAAATGAATGTGCATGTTTTTATTTAAGGAAAAATAAATAACAATACACATATAATATAATCATCATGTAATGCCCAATGTGTACATGATTATATGTTAATAAGGCTATATGCATAGATACCATAATATCATTAAATTATTCATTACGCCACACAAATTTATGGGCCTTGTATTACCATTACACGCGGTTATCAATTGATAAATAGAGCACAATGCAATTACTTAAAATGCATTCGCATTACATTATTCGATATTCCTGTATGATTAATAAATTCGTGCACTGCATTGTTTTAATGGATATAATAATTATATTAATTCAATTTCCACAGTTACTGTTACACATTCAATACTGTAGAAGTAATTCAGTTGTTTTGTTACTAATTGTTTTCATTTTCGGTAAATAAAATTATGCTTTCACAGATGTAATAACGCATTATTGTCACTATATCTAATTTTGTCGTACTGGTGCAAGTATTCGTTTAAAATATGCAGAATTGCATTTTTAACTTCCCGTAGGGTAAGTTATAGTAATCGCAAAAAATCGAAAATGAAAATTTTTATATATCTTTACGTTTCAGAGGTTTCTGAACATTTTGGCATACCTTAGAAAAAATGGATGTATGTGTGTGTGTGTGTGTGTGTGTATGTATGTATGTGTGTGTATGTATGTGCGGATACAAATTTTCGTCGACGATTTCGGGAACACGGATCAACCGATTTGAATAATTCAAAAAACATTCGATTCGTACTGATAAGGAGACGTGCTGATTAGTTTTTGGCGAAGTTAGGTCTAGCCGTTCCGAAGATACGGGGCAAAAAGTGCCGAAAACGGTAACTCAGTTTTTAAGAGAACGGAGCGTCCGATTTGAATAATTCAAAAAACATTTTACTTGTATTGGCAAGATGAAGAGTTGATAAAATTTTCATGAAGGCAGGTCTAGCGGTTTCGGAGATATAATGAAAAAAGTAAAAAAAAATGCCATTCGGCGGTTAAAAATGATGATTAGACATATGCACATCAAATTATCAGATATTGTATAGAAATTTTAACAATAAGTATAATTTTTTTTTACATTTCTATGGGTTCCGTACCAATGTTTATGCGTTAGACGGCGGCGCGGCACTTGCGCTGTGACAATTCGTCTCTATGCAGTTCAAGCACTACGATTGCTTTAAAAAAAAGTTCAGAATTTCCAAAATATGTCAAAATGAAGAAAACATTTTTCTTTTCAAAAAAATAGTTTGTTTTCAAAAAAAAATTTTTTTCTTTCAAAAAAAATTTTTTTTTTCAAATAAAAATTTTTTTTTCAAATAAAAATTTTTTTTTCAAAAAAAAGTAATCAAAAAAAGTAATTTGTCATATTCCTAGTTTCTCAATAATTATTTCGAAGTATTTTTTTTTCAAAAATGTTAATCGTTTTTAAAAAAAAATAATAATTTTTGGTACGGGAAGTTCCCGCAATTTGCCTTAAGGCACGATGCCCTAATTGCCTTAAGACAGAATTCCACTTACAGCTAGTTATCTTGAAATTTAGTATGTAACTACTTTTGTAGTCAGCACCATTAAAAATAACAGGTTTATTAATTTTATCAAATAGCATACTTTATAGTATAATATCTTCAAAAAAAAATCTTTTAATTACGAATTGTATATTTTTTAATAGTTTCAAAAAACTGATTTTAATTTGACTACTTTTGACGTAAAAAGCAGCTATAGAGTTTTTTGTACACAGTGCTTCTGCGTCACAAAAATTATTTAAGTTGTATTTTTATTGAAATATTATGGTAATAACAATAACAATAAAAAAACAATTGTATTAAAATGATAAAGGTATATGTATGTATATAAAGATAAAAATGAATCTAATATTAATTTAAACTATTTAAAACATTTTTAAAATTAATACAAGACCGTATATTTCTCGCAACAGTGAAATAAAAGCAAAAATTAAAAATTAAAATTTAAAATAAAAGCAGTGGAATATCAAAGTAACTGACTATATAATCTTCTGTATTAAAAGAAATATAATACTATCTTTGAATATTTTGAAAGAAAAGTTTTAGGAATTTTAAATTTCCTCGAGATTTTTTTCAAAATTTAAAAAAAAATCGACTTTTTTGAAGATTTGTTTTTTTTTTTTAATTTAAAATCTTTTCAAATTTAATTTTTTGTTAAGTTTTAAATATTTTAAAATCTTGTAAACGATTCCAGTCTGTTGATTTATAGTCTTTAAAATGTCGAAGAAATTTGTTTGTTTGAACTATAAAGTAAACTTTAAACACAGTAAATCTTGGTACGGAACCCAAAAAATTGGAAACAACATTTGTACTTATTATTAAAATCTCTATAAAAATCAAATAGGTTGAATTGCATACATCTAATGATCATGTTACACCAAAACTGCTGGATCTGTCGTCACAAAATTTTATCATATTTTTTTTTTGGTCAATACAAGTGATATGCATTTTGAATCATTCAGACAAGATGCTACATTCTCTCAAAAACTGAATTGCCATTGTTGGCTCTATTTGCCACGTATCTTCAAAACGGCTGGACCTGCCATTGGTAAAATCTAATCAACACCTTTTCTTATCAATAAGAATTTAATGTATTTTGAATCCGCACATACACACATACACACATGCACACTCACACACATACATACGTCCATTTTTCGTAGGGTATGCCAAAATGTTTAGGAGGTCTCGAACCGTCAATATATACAAAAAATTTCATTTTCGATATTTTTGCGATTACTATAACATGCCCTACGATAAGTTAATAGTAGTTAATACTTTTTCTTACATCATATAATATACAAGCAATTATCTGTATAAACTATTTAAAAATCTAGCAAATAACAATAAAGTGCACTAACACTGTATTCAACATTTAATAGTATATACAATATTTTATTAGTATAAACAAAATTATAGAGATTTGAATGGCTTAGCTAATTAGACATTATGAGAAAACTATATACCATAATGGTCAAGTTTTATTAATCATATTGTAATTTCAATAAAATATCAAAAATATCTTAATTATTTGTGGAAATAAATACAAAAAGGGATACCAATGTGTAAACTCTATTTTGGTCATAACATTACATATTGTCGTTCATAATTACATTTTTTTTATTTTATTTTTCTTTTTGAATTTTAAAAACAAATTGTAAATGAATCTTAAAAAATAAATTTGGAGAAATTATCATACTAAATGCAAAATTGCAAATGCAAAATCTGTTGACTTGAAAAACAAACACACACAATAAATTTCTTTATTTTGCCAGCTAGTAATTTATGTACATATAATTCTTGGTAATGATTGATTTCGTTTCGACGTAGAATTTGACGAGGTTGGACTCTCGAACGTCCTCAAGCGATCGTTTCTCATCGCACAATATCTTTACATATATTATCATTTCATTTACCTCCGTTCTTAATATCCACAACGGAACTTCCAAGGTATAAATAAATTCAACACAACTAAATTAAACGACAAACTAGTGATGCATGGCATCGTGTCTTAAGGCAAATTGCTGAAACTTTCCGTAACTCAATTAAACATTCAAGGAATGAAAATAATCAAAAATTGATTTAAATAATTTCAAATAGATTATTAATTATAAATACATATTGTAAATTTATAAGTGCTTATTAAATTGAGCGACGAGCGTATTCTGCAAACAACTTGTGTGTGTACGAGAAAGTCGTTAATTTTTTTTAAGTTTGATTTTTTTGATAATTTTGAAATTTTTTCGAAATTTTAAAAATCTTGTAAGTCTGAAATTTTTTGAAAAAATCGTCTTTTTTAAATGTTTTGAGAAGTTGGAAATTTTTGAAATTTTTCGATTTTTTTTTTAAATTTCGAAATATTTTCAAATTTTTATAAAAAATCGTTTTTTTTTCAATTTTGATGATTTTTATTTTTTCCAATTTTTTAATACTTTGAAAAAAATAGATTTTTGAGAATTTTCAAAAAAAATTAACTTCTTAAATTAAATTTTGAACATTTTTCAAAGCAAACGCGATGCGTTACCTGTATAGAGACAAATATCGAAGCGCGTAAGCGCCTTGTCGCAGACTAACGGATGAACATTGATACAGAACTCATATAAATGTGGTCAAAACTCATTATTAAAATCTCTATAAAACATTCGCTAATTTGATGTGAATATGACTAATAATCACTTTTGTCCTGCAAATGTCATTTTATTTTACTCTTTTCATTGGATCTTTAAAACTGCTAAACTAGCCTTCCCAAAAATTCCATAAGTTCTTCATTTTGTCAAATAAAATATTTTTTAATCATTCCGTTATTTCAAAACTGCATTGCCATTTTTGGCACTTTTTGCCCTGTATCTTCGAAAAGGATGGACCTGCTTTTGCCAAAAAATAATTAGCACTTTTTCCTATCAATGCAAATCGAATATTTTTTAATTATTCAAATCGGTTGATTCGTACTTCCAAATTTGTATCCGAACACACACACAAACACACACTCATCAATATTTCTAAGGTATAATATAACAACATACATCAATATTTCAAATGTATGCCAAAATGTTCAGAAACTTTTCAAACGTAAAAAATACTAGCTGTAAGTGGAATTCTGTCTTAAGGCAATTAGGGCATCGTGCCTTAAGGCAAATTGCTGGAACTTCCCGTACCAAAAATTATTATTATTTTTTAAAACGATTAACATTTTTGAAAAAAAATTACTTTGAAAAAATAAGATTTTTGAGAAACTATAAATTGGACAAAAAATTAGTTTTTTTGAAAAAAAAAAAATTTTTTTTTAAAAATTTTTTTTAAAAAAATTTTTTTTTTTTGAAAAAAATTTTTTTTCTTTATTTTGACATATTGTGGAAGATCTGAACTTTTTTTTCAAGCAATCGTACTGCTTTAACTACATAGGGACAAAATATAAAGCGCGTAAGCGCCGCGTCGTTGTCTAACGCATAAGCATTGGTACGGAACCGATAGGAATGTGAGAAAATGTATAATTATTGTTAAAATCTCTATAAAATGTCTGATAAGTTGATGTGCATATGTCTAATGATCATTTTTGACCGCCAAATGGCTCATTTTTTTACTTTTTCCTCTATATCTCCGAAACCGCTGGACCTACCTTCATGAAAGTTGTATCGATTCTTCATCTTGTCAATACAAATAAAATGTTTTTTGAATTATTAAAATCGGACGCTCCGTTCTCTTAAAAACTGAGTTACCGTTTTCGGAACTTTTTGCCCCGTATCTTCGGAACGGCTTGACCTGCCTTTGCCAAAAACTAATCAGCACGTCTCCTTATCAATACGGATCGAATGTTTTTTGAATTATTCAAATCGGTTGATCCGTGTTCCCGAAATCGTCGACGAAAATTTGTATCCGCACATACATACACACCATACATACATACATACACACACACACACACACACACACACATACATCCATTTTTTCTAAGGTATGCCAAATGTTCAGAAACCTCTGAAACGTAAAGATATATAAAAATTTTCATTTTCGATTTTTTTGCGATTACTATAACTTGCCCTACGGGAAGTTAATAAATATTTGCAATTACTATAATTTACCCTACGTGAAGTTTATGAAATGTATATATGTGTGTTGACAGTCTATCACGCGAGTCGAATTTTTTAACTTCCCGTAGGGCAAGTTATAGTAATCGCAAAAAATCGAAAATGAAAATTTTTATATATCTTTACGTTTCAAAGGTTTCTGAACATTTTGGCATACCTTAGAAAAATGGATGTATGTGTGTGTGTGTGTGGGTGTGTGTGTGTGTGTATGTATGTATGTATGTATGTATGTATTTATGTATGTATGTATGTATGTGCGTGTGGTGTATGTATGTGCGGATACAAATTTTCGTCGACGATTTCGGGAACACGGATCAACCGATTTGAATAATTCAAAAACATTCGATTCGTATTGATAAGGAGACGTGCTGATTAGTTTTTGGCGAAGGCAGGTCTAGCCGTTCCGAAGATACGGGGCAAAAAGTGCCGAAAACGGTAACTCAGTTTTTAAGAGAACGGAGCGTCCGATTTGAATAATTCAAAAAACATTTCACTTGTATTGACAAGGTGAAGAATCGATAAAATTTTCATGAAGGTAGTCTAGCGGTTTCGGAGATATGGAGGAAAAAGTAAAAAATGAGCCATTTGGCGGTCAAAAATGATCATTAGACATATGCACATCAAATTATCAGATATTTTATAGAGATTTTAACAATAGTATACATTTTGTTAACATTTCTATTGGTTCCGTACCAATGCTTATGCGTTAGACAGCGACGCGGCGCTTACGCGCTTTATATTTTGTCCCTATGCAGTTAAAGCAGTACGATTGCTTTCAAAAAAATTTCAGATCTTCTACAATATGTCAAAATACAGAAAAAAAAAATTTTTTTCAAAAAAAAAATGTTTTTTTAAAAAAAAAATTTTTTTTTTCAAAGAAAAGTTATTTTTTGTCCATTTATAGTTTCTCAAAATCTTATTCTTTCAAAGTAATTTTTTTTTCAAAAATGTTAATTGTTTTTAAAAAAATAATAATTTTTGGTACGGGAAGTTCCAGCAATTTGCCTTAAGGCACGATGCCTTAATTGCCTTAAGACAGAATTCCACTTACAGCTAGTTTTATTTTATTGTTATGTAGCACGAAGATGCCAAAAAATAATTTTACCTCGTTGAAATTATTTCTTGCATTACACCGTATGATATATGTGAATATTCAGATACATTTTCGGGCTTGTTTCCTTTACATGCAATAATAAATATAAAAATATTATTTCAGCTTTTCGCGTTTCTATACCTCCTGCGTCCACGTCGTAATTTCCACACGACCTACAAATTCAACACTTCGTGCCGGTATGAAAAGAAACTTTTACTTGCCCCAAAAAAGCTTTAAACAAAACAGAAAATCTGTCGAAAGCGGCGCACCGCGACGATGAATTAATGAATCGTAAACAGCCGCGAAGGGACGCCCCAGAATGGGGGGTAAAAACCCACCCCGCCCGGCGTTATCATCGGAACATTAAACTGTGTTTAAAATATTTATGGACTGTTGGTATTGATTGGGCGACCACCCCGCGCATAGGAAAGTTTTCGTAGAAAATTTATACGGCCGACTCGTTCTTCAGGGAATTGTACGGCTCGGCAGTAGATTTATGGAAGCAAAACTTTGACAATTTACTCGTTAGGTTTATGGCTTTCAGATTGCACGCATTTTTTTCATCCCGCTATAGAGAAGTTCATTTTTTGTTAGGGTCTTCGGGGTAAGCTGATATTTATTCTGACGATGTCATCGTGATATCGAGTTTCCTTGTTTATAATAATATACGATGTGTCCATGATATAAGCGAATCGTAAAAAAAATGTTTTGTAAAATGCATGGAAATCGGAAGAATGTACTATGTATAAAAAGCAACAAAGGATTACGTCATCGAGATCGATTTCGGAAATAATATATCACTAAATATAAAAAATATCTTTTATATGGAGAGAAAAATATATATCGAGGCCAAATATAAATCAATTATGTGAGTCTTTTGAAACTTATTTGAAAGGCTTATTTCATTAAAAAAGAGCGACGCTTAAAGGTTCACTACCGGTATCTCAAAAACCACTAATATTTTAAAAATTTTCTTTAACAACAATATTTGAAAGTAGAGGGAAAAAGATATATAACCAGCCATCACCTTTTTTTTTTTTTTTTTTTTTAAATTTTTTTTTTTTTAAATTTTTATTTGGCCTCGCTTACTCTGAGCATCTAGCCACCTACAACATTTTTATTTGTTTACATTCTAATTTATTCATTTCAATCTATTTATGTATCCTATTCTATATTCTTCTTAATTTTTCGTCTTCTTATTTTCTTCAATACTCGCTCTTTTTTCAAATTTCTAATTCTATTTAACTTTCAGCTTCATTCAATTTTTTTTTCTTCATTTCTTCTTTCAAGTTCCAATAGTCCTCTTGTTACTCCTAATTCAATTCAACTATTCGAATTCTGTTAATCCTAATTTTCTTAATTTTTATTCAAATTCTATTTAACAATTACAATTCTTATTTGATTTCTACACATTTTTTTTCATAAATTCTAAGTCATTGACAGGATTTGATCCGAAGATCCCTGTCGTGTGAATCGAACACGCTACCAATGAGCTATGCTCGCCACATCATCACCTTATTTTTTACGAAGTTGCTATCAGGAGAAAAACGAAAATGTTTGAAAATTCATAACCAAAGTATTTTCTTTCATTGTTATTTATTTTAGCTCTGTTTTTGGCTCTGTTCCTTAATTTACGAAACCTTAATATAATTTTGAAGTATACCTACGTTATTTAATTGATTAACAAGATCTATTGTTATTTTTAAATCAGATTCAACAGTTATTTTCATATAACCTTTATAAAAGCATACACCTGGGTGGGGTAAAAAGCACCAACTAAACTTTTACCCTGGCAAATGTGTAAAAAATAAAAAAATAAGAAATATAAAGTAAATTAAGTTAAAAAAAGCTTTTTTACAAGAGATAAATAGATAGTTAGATCAACTCTTTTCATGAATATTTCTGACGAAATACCAGATCATGGTTATTTACAGTATTAACTCTTTAAAAAATGCACCCATGAAATTTATATGTTGCATTGGATGAATACTGTAGCTTTTATTTTGTAAAATATCTTTGAAATTAAAACAAGACTCCCTGGGCCGCCTATGGGGTAAAAAAGACTGACTAGGTTACAAAATTTTGAAAAAAATAGCAAAAAAAAACATTTCTACAATGATGAATTAGCTGGGTGCTAAAGTCAGGTTGTTCTTTGTTTAATATGTGCCATTTGTTGTGATATAATTGGTCCGGTTTTCAAAATATAATTGCTCATAGTCGTATTGCATCTTTGTGCCCCGTCCCACCCTATATAAAAGCAATCAGAAATTTTAAGCTTAAGTTATTTTGAACGATATTTATTTCTAGATAACGACGCTATTAGAAGCCAATCCATCGATCCTTATAATTTACTGAACATTTTGAAGAGTTTCTTTATTTAAAGTTTTTAGTTGTTTTTGAACCCCAAGGTCGCTCTGGCTGCAGCAATGCCCCAAAGGGTTGTTTTCACTTGGAAACACATTTCCATGTATATATTCAAATAAAAACCGATATCACTACTGCTTGATATCAAGCTGTCGAATGCGATTATAGAACCTTGAACTTTTGATTGGAAGCTTAAAACACTAGTCCAAGTACAACGTGGATCATATTGTACGATGAACTTTTATCTAGAAGTATTTACTAAACTACACAAATTGCGTGATGAAAACACGTTTATGGATGGTTCCGTTTGTATTTATATTCACCCAATTAGCTTTTTTTGAACAAATTTGAAACATAATGTTAAATGCCAAAGTCTTTACAGATAATTTGATATTTCAGGTAACTTTTTATGCAAGTTTCATCAGATTTTTTTATAAACAATAATAATCGCATAGGCATTATTCCAACAGCTAATATTAGTTGTAAGTGTGTAAAAAAACAATTGTAGGTATTTTCAAGACTTCGCAAATACTTCCTTATCACATTGTTATATATGAATCTATGTGGCGTGTATAAATGCGTTTGTCCGAACAAAAGATAAAGACTAGGAACGCGGCGCTGTTAAAAGATAGAAATGATTCGACCATTTGTCATCCTGTGTGAAGAATAGACGGCATGTGGATGAACTTACTAGTACATCGTAGGCTAGTGCGAACTATAGGACTAAAAGACCAATGGAAAATCGATGAAGGATTTTAAAATTCGACATTAACGACTAAAACCCCTTTACTTTTATTCAATATATAGTCGAGGATCGAAATAGTATCAAATAAATCATGTTCAGAATTTTATTGAAATATATAATTTGACAATAATGTAGGTCAAAAACCACATTAAATCCTAGGCCTCATAACTGAAGAATATCTTCAACGTCACACGTCGTATTAATTTAATTTTGAAATTAATCATAAATATTAATATGTTATTATATTTCGGCAGTTTTGAAATATAAAATATAAAAAATAGTACATTATGCCGATTTTCAAATGAAATATACAACTTTGTAAATGAACAGATTGGCATGCATTTAATGACTAACAGGTAATACACATTCTAGGACTTCACAATATGATTGTATAAAAAAGGGTTAATATAAATAAGCAATGCAAAGCAGATAAATATTAAAAAGCTTGGTTTGAGGTATCTAAAATAACTTGTTTAGTATATAAGAAGTGCAGCAAGCACTAACTTTGAATGAAGTAAAAGATAATTGATTTATTCATCATATAGAATTTATTTTCAAACACAAAAATTGATTTTTTAAACCCTTTCGCTACAAGAGTGTTTTCCGCAGAGAAGACACTGCTGTTCGAGCTAGCGAGCTAGCGCTACTGAACGTACAAGACAACATATTACAATATTTTTCAATTATTATCAATAAATATGTATTCAAAAATTGAAAATTACACTCCTAAAAAACTAGAAATTATAATAAAATATAAAAATTCTCATTAATGTAACTCAGAAGGAGAATAATCTCAAGTTTACAGTTCTAGGATTTTCATGAAACTCCGTATGCAGATAGAGTTAATAGCCAAACCATACACCTTAAAATATTATAGGCTTATGAGAAGTGGTTTAATTATGAAAGTTAATTAAAGTCGCGAAAAATACGTTGTTAGTCTAGATATGTCTAGATAGTTTATATATGTGGAAGAATGGATGGCTGCAAATATTCAAGCAAGGGTCGACACACTGAACGTCGTCTAAAGGCAACACCGTACACACAGGTTGTTATGCGGATGTCGCCTATAGACGACGTTGGTAGCAAAAGATGAACTTAAAATAATGATAGGTACCATATATTAGGTGTCTGAATCAAACAATGTAAGTTGAAAATGATGAAAATTGCATAAGATAACGCTAGAAATTACAAAATCGACAATGATTGATATAAATTTCGATGAATCGATGCACAAGTACATCTCCACTGAACATCTTCGTATTCTTAATTTCAACAGTGCTTGTCTGTCAAAGAGCACAATATATCGCATAATCAAGTTACTTATTCTCTCCGAGTCTCTTATCATTGTGAGCTCAACATGCACATATTTGATTTTCTCTCTCAAGAACATTATGCGCCTACTGTGATATGATATGACTTGTAATGTCGAAAGTTGAAAGCATGTACATTTCTGCGGAATATATTAGTTGAACGTATTTGATGCTGCATAACGGTTGGTAATTATAAATTGAGGAATTAATTAGTGGTGCATATTATCGTGCTTTAAAAAAGCTTCAATATTTCTTGATAACTTTGAATAAATTAGATTTTTGAGAATTTTCAAATTTTAGAAAAAAAATTACTTTTTTGAAAATTTGAATTTTTTCTATATTTTAATTATTTTTTTACAAACAAAATATCTAGCGCGTGTGCGCTGC
The DNA here is from genome assembly GCF_003426905.1 of Ctenocephalides felis. NCBI lineage: Eukaryota > Metazoa > Arthropoda > Insecta > Siphonaptera > Pulicidae > Ctenocephalides > Ctenocephalides felis. The sequence continues at coordinate 158,423,053 of NW_020538040.1, forward strand.
GTTGCAGTTGAACGGATGACCATTGGTGCTAAACCCATAGAAATGTAAACAAAATTACTAATTTCTTCTTATCAAAAATATCTGATATTTTGATATTCATATGTCTAATGATCATTAAAGTTGCCCAAAGCTACAAAATCCAAATCGCGGAGCAAGTCTATTATTTTGTTAAAACAAGCAGAAAGTTCTTTAAATCATTCTAATCGGACGCTTAGTACTGTGAAAAACTGCCATCTTTTGCTCCTTTAACCTTGTATCTTCGAAATGGCTGGACCTGCCTTTGCCAAAAACTAATCAGCACATCTCTCTATCAATAGGAATCGAATGGTGTTTGAGCCATTAAAATCGGTTGATCCGTGCGCCCGTAAACGTGGACTAAATATATTTCTGAAGTATGCCAAAATGTTCAGAAACCTTCAAATCGAGAAATATGCAAAAATTTTCATTTTCGATTTTCGGCCCATTACTACTTCCCTACGGGAAGTTAATAATTGAGTAAAATATCGAAAAATTTAAAATGTGACCTATCTATTTTGAAAATTAACTTAAAAACAGATATTTCTTTCACAAATTCATTTGTTATGAACACTCCGAGACACTACCATCTCGTACACGAAAAAAATACGTATTAACCATTCAGCCAAAAAAAAACGATTACTTTTCCAATAACTTAACCTATCCATTATTGCAATCTATTCTAATATTCTCCGTAGATAGGTCCCCGGGGTCTGCAGTTTTGCGACCGTCTCAGCAATTCCAAGACCCCACACGAAAGCGCCACTGCGCCGCGTTGTTAATTACAATTATTAATCGCGTTTAATTAGACGTGAAATTCGCATTGGCGGCTTCGACCTAGGGGAAACCGGTGTCTGGCTGTGCGAGCACGGAGAGAACAAGGCAGTTTTGATTTGAGAGCGGACGCTGAGTGATAAATCATACATTACGGCTGATTTATTAGTGCAAGTAAGAACCCCCGTTGCACAATGTTTAATAATTTACTTTTTATTTACGTTGCTCATTTTGTAATGCAATGCGTTTATGTAATGCATATTCATTTATTACCAGCGGAAATGTTTTACTGTTATTACTTTTATACAGTCAATTATGCATAGTTTAATATTATAAAAAAAATTAGTCAACTACATATGTTTACTAAATTCACCAGTAAACTCCTTACTAACAGAAAACTATCGTCGTAGACTGAAGAGAAAATCGCCACTTAATTGAAGTCATCATTTTTCCTGATGAAGATTGAAATAACTTAGTTGTCATTTATAAGTAAATATTTATTAGTTATTATTCATAAGAGAATATTTAAGTTTATATTATTATCATTAAAATATTGTTAATATTATTTATAACGAATGGAAAAACAACTATTGAGTTTATACTGTGTTTATAATGTGCAAACATTCCAAAGTGTGGAGATGGCTACATATGTGATCAATGCAGGTTATTTTGAAATGTCCGGTACTAGGTGCCACTGTTTAAAATTATATTTTTTGTTACCAAAGTTTGATTGATAGTATTAATTACTTTTTAGCAAAGATTGCGGTTCTATTAATTTAGTTTGATTTCTAACTTTGTTATTTAACATAAATCATAATTTAATAAACATTTTGTAAAATATTTTTTGATTTATATATAAATAACCTTAGGTGTCCGGCACTCGAGGTCTTCCCCCTAAGTATATTTTTTTGTTATATCCATATATTTTTAATATTACTACCTAATTCAAGCTGTTTTAATGCTAATTTATCCTGAAGATTTAATTATTATTTATAATTAAATTTTAATTTTACAAATTTCTTCAATCTCCAAGCTCTCTTTTTAAAATTGACGTGATAAATTTCATTGCTTCAATTGAATTGCTATAAAATAAAGCGAGTTTGCACTAACGAGATAGTACTAACGTCACTTTAATGAATCGTCTATCATTATAAACTTGTCGAAGTATGCGGAAGTATATTATAAATTTCACTAAAAGATATTAGTCATTAAATATTGTGTATTAAATTTTAACTACTGTTTAAAACAAAGTTTTGCGTGTGTTCCAAACGGTTGGAATGTGAACCTCACATGTGTTATTTTTATTGATTTGAATTGATATCGTTGGTTAAATAAAATTAGTCAATATTTTATAGCTTAATAGTACCATATCATATACAGTATACATTATTAGCTTGGCTGATCTACAATTTGTTCAAATAAATGTGACTTGAGTTAAAGAAACTGGGAGATAAAACACACATTGTTTTTTTACGAGCTTCTCAAGTCGCAATGTTTCTGTTTTTACCATTTAACATTACTGATATTGTTTAGAGTAGGATAGAGCCGGGCACAAAGGTCCAATTTGGCTTTAAGTAATTATGCTAAACCAAATGAGTTACATCACAACACATAACACGTATCAAACAACAACTTTGAAAATGAAGCAAAACATTAAAGTTGTCTTGAAATTATGCATGTCTCTCATAACAAGCTAATTATAGAAATTCTAAATCCACAATCTTTATAAATATCCTGTCAAATATTTATGTTTACTTATTATTAATTCCTGACTCAAGAATCTCTGACAAATATTCTTTATTTACCGAGATCACGGAAACGACATTTTGAACAAGACAAATGATGTTTATGAATTTCGAACGCCAGAAAATTTGAATAATTGAAATACGTCGAAATGTATGTTACGTATTTGGGTCATCATATAATGTTTGTCTAAATAATTCTGATAAATTTGACTCTAACCAATTTTTTAAAGCTCTATATAATTTATTTAAAAGCCAGGAATGCATATACGTATGTATTACTATGAAGAAATTTTATGTAAGCATATGATCCATATATGTGACTGAGATTACGCGGATAGAAAAGCCATTGATACGAAAATATCAATGCAAGGAAGACATAGCAATTCATATAATACGATGACATATGACAAGAAGAAATTGTGTAATTCGTCCAATATTACAATCGTAAATCCTTGCATTTGGCTAATGTCGAGATCGTAAGAGGATCTAGATGATAAGATAGAAAATCGTATTTCTGAATATTGCGGATATACTGCACTTATATGAGCAGTAAAAATGATAAAATTTATTATTTATCATAACTTATTACTTTTATTAAAGATGAACTAACTTAAGTGACTAACGTTATTCATCTTGTGAATACTAAAAAATTTAAAGAAATTAGAAAAATTATTGAACCAATTTAACTCCAGGGATTGAATGAGGCTAATTAGATAAATACTACTAATTAGATTATACTCGTCATGTAAAAGTGCAAAGAAGTTGTGAATTTTTGAACTACAATATTTGAAAATAGAGGCCAAAAGATGTATCATTTATCACCTTGGTTTTAACAAAGTTGCTATCGGGAGAAAAATGGCAACATTAAAAAATCCATAACAAAAGTACTTTCCTTCGTTGCTATTTTTTGGTTGTGAGCACACTGTTGTTTAGTTCACGAGACCTTAACATAATATTTAAATATAAGTTATTTAATTGTTTTATAAGATGTATTGTTGTTAACTTCCCACAAGGTATCTCTCAAAAAAATGAAAATGGAAATTTTTACGTATCTTTACGTTTCAAAGGTTTCTGAACATTTTGGCATACCTTAGAAAAATGGTTGTATGTATGTGTGTGGGTGCATGTATGTGCGGATACAATTTTTCGTCGACGATTTCGAAAACAGGGATCAACCGGTTTCAATAATTAAAGAAACATTTGATTGACAAAAAATGCCAAAAATGTTATTTCAGTTTTCGATCGTCCGATTTGAATAATTCAAAAAACTGCGAGATCCAATAAAAAACACTACTAGTTTTTAAGTTAGATTGAACAGATTCTTGTATATAACCCCTTTAAAACTTTCATTTGGAATGGGTAAAAAAGACCATTTGAGCCTATACCCTGACAAGTTAGAAAAAGTAATTTTACATGTGATAAGTTAGATAGTGATTACACCTCTGCTGATGATTATTTCTGACAAAATACAAGATCAGAGTTATATACAGTGTTATCTTTGTAAAAAAAATATAACATTGGATCTATTCGTCCCCTAGCTGTCTCATCTCATCCCGTCTATGGCGTAACAAGAACCACGAGACGAATTTTTCAAAAACAGCAAAAAATTTTTTATAATGATGAATTATCTGGAAGTTTTACTGAACATAGTCAGATGGTTTGGTTTTTACAATATATTTGCTCAAAGTCAAATTGGACTTTTGTGCCCCGCCCTACCCTATATATAATCATAATCCTAAAACATTAATTATTTCATTCTATTTTGAGCCCAAGAACAAAATCTACAATGCCTAAAATTATCAATCCAAGATTTGCATACTTTTGAAACAAATAACACGTTTTACTAAAAGATACTAACATAACATCATTAGTGAAAACGCAATTCGGTATCAGAACAAAAAGGAGGTTTCCGATACCGTTTTTTACTTAATTTTTTTCTATGTCGTGGCCCGCGTTATGATACGCTGCTCCCATTCCTTTCGTATAAATTTGAATAAATTTATCTGTATCTCCCTGGGTCGTTCGCGCCTTTCGAGCTCGCGACTTATATTAATTGCAAAAAAAAATATTCGCAAAAAAACAAGATAACAAAAAAGGCGTCCCTGAATTTTTTTCTTCTTTTTAATATTACATCAACCGACACGGACTTTTGAATGATATTGAAATCGCTGCAGCGTGACATAAAAAAGCACACAAAGAACTTGCTCGGAGGAGTTTTAATTAATAAACTTAAATTTAGTGCAACTTTTTACTACCGTTTTTATTGTTGAAAAAAGAAAGAAATTTCTTACTAAGATCAATGCGTTTCATTCATCTGAAAAGTTGAGAGTGATTAATTATCTCCATTTATATAGAACTACTTCAAATTTTAAACTTTTTAAATTACTTTATACTAATGATATATATATATATATATATATATATATATATTTTGTATGATTCTGAATTTGATGTTGACATATGTATTAACAAAGTCTAATAATCGGGCATAACATCAATAAAAAACATGAATTTCTTTCAAAAATTTATTTTAAATCCATACGTTTCGGCTATAATCCTAGCCTTCATTCAGTGGAAAAATTAGTAGATCTTAGTGTATATATAAATATATATATATATATATATATATATATATATAGAGTGTGAAAGAGAAAGAGATAAAGAAAAAGAGAGAAGCCATTTTCTACAATAACAAAAACAAGCTACGAAAATTAGCAATTTGTTTTAGAGAGAAATTTAAATTTATACATTTTACACATATCACTTAATCATTATTATAAAACATAACTATTGGTGCCTCAGAGCAAATTGCTGGAACTTTTTGTACCGTAATTAAACATTCAAGGAATAGACAAAGAATCGATAATCAATAAAAAATATTCAATAATTAGTAACAATTGTTTCAAATATATTGTTATAAATACTGCAAATTTATAAGTTTTTATTAAATTGTACAACAAGCGTATTCTATAAACAACTTCAAAAGTCTTATTTTAAAAAAAATCAATTTGTTTTTTAATTTTTCAAAAATCTTAATCTTAATCTTTCTTGAAAATTTAGATTTTTTTGAAAATTGTGAAAAAATCTAAAATTTGATTTTAGAGGCATTATGCCTCAAAGCTAATTGCTGGAACTACCTGTACCGTAATTAAACAATCAAAAAATAGAAATAATAAATAATAAGAAATATTCAATAATTAATAACAAATGTTTTAAATATTTCCAAATATATTGTTATAAATACAGTTTTATAAGTTTTTATTAAAATGGGCAACGAGCGCATTCTACAAATAACTTAAAACATAATTTTTTTTAAGAAATTTCGATATTTTTTAAATTTTTTAAAATTCTGACCTTCCTTGAAAATTTGGAATTTTTATGAAAATTCTGAAAAAACTAATAATAGATTTTTTCTAATTATGATTTTTTTAGGCAATTTTCTATCCATTTTTCTAAGGTATGCAAAAATGTTCAGAAGATAGTAAGATATGCAAAATTTTTCATTTTCGATTTTTTGCGATTATTTTGCGTTGACTATTTTAGTTATTAAAAATAATTGTTTTCAAAAATCATAACTCAAAATTAATTTAAGCACATTAATATGATAAATAATTCTAAATTTTGATTTTAATTGTAAGTTTCATTTACATATTAAGAAAGAAGAAACTTATATAGGTCTTACAGTAGATAGTCGTAAAGTAAGTACTCATATAAATCCATTGTAAAATCTCTTGTCCACCTGTATCTATTTCACTAAAAAACACCTTGATGTACAAGTTTTATGCATATTACAAAAAATAATTTATGAACTTTTGCCAAAATTTCTTTCTATCAAATGAGCTCCTACAATCCATTCAGTTGCATAAATATCAATTTGAATTAATTATTAAAATATTGTCTTTGTAAATGGACTTTTACGGTAACTAATATTTGAATTTGCTTATTGACTTCAATGAAAAACATTTGGCTATTTTTTAGCAAATGTGTTCATATATTCATAATTGAAACTTGCAATATATCCAACATTGTCTGCAGTCAAAAGAAAAAACGAAGTAATATATATATATATATATATATATATATATATATATATATATATATATATATATTTGAATAGTCTTGAATTAAACATATATATATATATATATATATATATATATATATATATATATATTGACTATAATTACATGAAAGATTTCATTTATAAAATAAGCAAGATAATGATAATAGAAACATGTAACTCTTGAGAAAACTAATTGGTTTTAATAATTCAAAGTTTCTGAAAAGGGAGTATCTCATATCCCCGAAACGTAAAAAATATTTAAGTGAAAAATTAGCTAAATTTTTTTTGAGAAAAAAGAAGGCTCCAAAAATAAAATCAAGTATATACCTGTATATGTAAATATATGCGCATATATTATAATAACAATAATAATGATAATGTATAAATGTACGTATGCATTTAATTAGTATCTAAACCAACAAATAAATAATTGATTTACTACCATGATGATATCTTAATTAATTCATTCAGTTCATGTTGTTGCTTCCCAAATATTCACAGTCTGATTGCTATCTTTCTAATTAGAAGTTAATTGGTGGCCAGTAGCGATATCCGATCCCGTTTATGTCCCGCATGGTATTGATTAACATATCGTTTTCTACAAGTTTTATCTCATTGTATCAATTGTGAATAATCATTAAATGATAGAGTCAGATAAGAAAAGATCCGTTCGACTGGAGAGCAAAATGAGCGTATTGGAAAGTCACAGTAATTCGTGTGGAATAGATTGAATACAGTTGATGGTGACCGGACCAAGAGAGGGTCCGGTCTAACGATTGCCAAACATTTTTTCTACAAAATCCTAAGGTAAGATTTTTTAAATTTTAGAGTTTTATAAAATGAAATTATATAATATTACATTTCCAAATATTTCATTATCCTACGACGAGTTCCCTTTATCAAATCCTGTTGTATTTATGTTACGTAGTTATGGAATTTATTAAAAACTCTCCTTCGATAAACTCAGGTTGTTGGGTTAACATTTTACCCTTGTAGATGTGGACGGTATTAAACACTGATTTGTTTGTTTATTATGTATTTGTTGCAGTTTTTATTACAATCACTGATTTGTTACTAAGTTCTAATGAAAGAAGATATATTTATTTATTGGTTATTATACATGTTGTTTCGCGGACTTTACTTTTAGAAGTGAACAACTAGTTCAATTAAAACACTCCGCTACCCCCTCTACCAGGGGTAGCAACCATTTTGTGTAAAGCTTAATGCCCTGAAGGTTGTCACCTTCATGGACAATATAATGAAACGAAAATACATCCGAACACATCTATCAGAAGCATAATGTTCTCTAATATACTTTTGATAATGCCCTAATGTACTTGTACGATTTCATTGACTGTTGACATTTTCAGACAATTATTTGACATATACGATTTCATTAATTCATTTTGAATTGAAAATTTATCTTGAAAAATAAACTATATAAAAAGATTAAAAAAATAGTATTATAGATATCAGTGTTTTCAAGTAAAAATAGCCCTTTTTTGAATTTTAATAAGTTTTGATAGATTTCATTAAATGTCGTCATTTTCAAACCATTATTTATTATATGCGATGCATTCATTCAATTATTATGAATCATTTATCTTGAAAAATAAACAAAAAGTTAAAAAAATATAGAATTATAGATGGCAATATGTTGCCAAATAAAATTAGATCTTCTTTCATATTACTACATCAACCTCAAAATCGTCACTATTACAAAAATTCTAATAATTTAGTGTATTGTTGACATGGATAGAACAACAGTTGGGTTGCCAAAATAAACAGTATATAGGACTATCAAGTTCTAATCGATGTTTAAATAAAGAACTGAAAAATCATAATGAAGCTTATGATGTCTATCAAAGCCTGCTAACTTGCAGAACATTAATGAAAAGTTGTTTCAGTTGGACTAAAAATAAGGAAAATATCATTTTTTTTAATCTTCAAAAATCTTTGCTTGTCTATATAAATTACTACAGGATATATTCAGAAAAAACTATGATATTCAGAAAACTGCATATTTAGTAAACTTCGATAGATCACTATTAATTTAATTTAATTGTTTAAAACTTAATTTAAATAACCAACTGTTCGAATGAATTTAAAATAAGCTACCTATTACCACGTTTTCTTTGCAAAATATAAATCAAAAATTGTTTCACATAAAAGACTAAAAAAAATATTTTTATCAGAGATCATTACTTGCCGATATAAATGCCTACAATTTTATGATCATTAAAAAAATGCATATAATATATTATATTTAGCGAATTTCAATTGATAATCATAAATGAAATTAATTGATATAAATAACAAAAAAATAATTGTCAAGCTCATTATAGGATTTCTCTGTCACAGCTCTCTATCTTGCAGAATACAGATCAAAAGTTGTTTCACTCAAAAAACTATAAGTTAGCACATATTAATGATTTTTCTAAATTTCTAGAAATCATTGATTGCCTATATAAATAACTACTAAATTAGGAATACCAAAAAATGCATATAAATTTAGCGAATTTTGATTAATCACTGTCCAAATGTAAAACAGTCACCTATCTTGCAGAATATAAATCAAAGATCATTTCACATAGACGGCTAAAAATAAGGAAAAAACTAAGAAAAATAATAATATTTTTTTCCATTTTTTCAAACATTATTGCTTGTCTTTATAACGCATTATAAATTTAGACATATCGAAAGCAAATTGCACAGTTTTTTAGTGAATCTCGATTAAATTTGAATATTGACATAATTAAATTAAGCTCTATTTGCAGTTCTAATGAATAAACAAAAAATCTAATAAAACTTATTTTATGTGTCACAGTCACAGCTGACTTGCAGAATATAAATTAAAAGCCATTTCACATAAAAATGAGGTATTAAGAAATATTGATGATTTTTATCTTTTTTTCTGAAATTAATATTTTCCTGAATAAATCACTTAGGAGTATAAAAATATTCGATAAATTTCGATTGATCATTATAAATTGATCGGCAGAATAGATGTTTATACTGGTTTATTTGGTTTTATACTGGTACTTGTATAAAATCTCAAATAAAATAAAATGAATGAATCGATATGAATATTGTTATCTCTAGAAGTATCGAATGAGTATAGTTTAGTGATCACTGATTTAGGGGAAAATTTGAGGGCCAAGTTTCGATATCGGGGCATGATGTGCCCATCTCAGGCGCGCAGTCGACCATGTGATTGTTCGCTGTAGAATTGGCTTTGGTCGAAATGCTTGCTCCCACATTAGAGCTGTCATGTCATTTAACATCTATACGAGAGGATCAGTATTTCAAACGACGAAATAAATGAAACACTAACAATCCTATTTCCACAAAAAATTTCGAGTATTACGTCTATATGAAGAAATATATAGTTTATTCTTTCGCCTTGGTTTTGTTAAAAATGCTAATACGTCCAAGAGATATCTCGTACTTAGCTTCTAAATTACGACGAAACATTAATTGGTAACGAGGAAGCTGACAATTATGTGATAAAAGCACGACTTACCACAAGTCGAATTAAAATTTTCATAGTTGTTGGGAACTCACCTGCAAAAAAAAGAAATACGTGTTAATTAAAACATAACAACACAAAAATGATGCAATTTGTATACAAATATGTTGCTTACAAATAGTCATCAGTAAGCAAAATGTACGAGTAAATCCATGTATGAATAGTTTAAAATTTGGTAAAAAAAGGTATATATTATGCAGTGTATAAAATTATTTATCCATTGTACTCTATGAAACACCAAGGTATATGAATTTATTGATGTATCAAATATGATGAAAATCTTTTCAAACAAATGCGGTTGTAATGATGTAAATTGTTATAACATTTTTTGATTGGTTAAAAATCATATGGCAAATTGATAAACCTCTTGGAATTTACTTTGTATTAAATCTTACATTCTCAATATTATATATGATAATATAAAAATATAAAATACTAGAAGAATAAAAATAGTCTAGCGTACATGATAATACTGAAGTACTACTAAAAAGCACTGTTAAAAATGATTTTTGAGAACAAAAACATTTATATCAATGATTTATAACATTTAATAAAATTTACCACAATAGCTTATAAGATCAATAAATAAATAAAAAACAAAAAATTCTCAAAAAAAAATAATAATAAAAATGACATAAGGAAGAATTAAAAAAAAATCTTTATATAAATCAATGTTCTGATTAAATTGTTCATTAAATCATATGCTAATTGATTGTATATGGTAAATTACAAAACTTTGTATATATAATATTTTTAGAACTTACTGTTCTATTATCAATATAATATATTTCAATAGAATTAATATAACTACGACAAATAATAAAATTTGACTAAAGTGTTTGATAAACAAAAATAATACTGAAGTAATGGAGCGCACTCTTGAAAATGATTGCGCTTCAGTAAATAAGATCAAAACATTTGCATCCATGATTTTTTTTATGTAATTAAAATAAAATGTAAGGATTTCTAATAGATTATTTGTTATTTGTTCGAACCAAAAGTTAAGATTTGTTCCAACAACAATTTTATTATGCATTGGTTGAATAATGGAGCTATTATTTTGTAAAAATCCTCAGAAATTAAGATAAAACATTGGACCTGTTTGCCCCACTATTGTTGTGCTTGATCTCTTGTTTGGAGTAATAAATCTGAATATCAACTTATTCTTCATTATTTATAAAAATATGCATCTTTGTAATACTTAATAGCCATCATAAACGTAAACATGTAGACTTGCTCTAAACTTCCAAAAGTGTCAGATATAATTCTGAAAAAGATATAGTTTCATTCTTTGAACAGTTGTAGTATCTGTCTTGCATATAAAAATAACTTCCATTTTAATAACCTCACAAATATAGTAACCACGAATAATACAAATTACTTCAATAAACATACGTTTCTTACACGGCACAGATTTTTCATTTGCTTTATTATTTGCACTATAATTATTTATGGGAGACGGGATAAAGCATTCTTCCGATCTAGACATTTTCTATTAACTCAAGATTTGTACTAACATTTAACCTTAAAATGTAATAAAACACGAAAAAATTAACAATATGCTTCACGCTTTTGCTGACGTACGGACGTATAAAGTCACGCATACAAAGAAGCCTCGCACAAATACGACGACCAATCAGAATCGACCCGTATAGAAATGATATCAACAAGAACTAATGACAAATCATTGGCACTCGACCTTGTCATAACGCACTTCCGTTGCATTTGTACGGATTTACACCCTGGTTGCGCCTAAAGAAGTTTTACTTCAATACTACTCTATAAGTAGAGTTTCTTTTTGTTGTTTTGTGATTATTGATACATGTAAATGAGCTTGCAATAACTTGTTTCAGTAAGTTGCAATTCTGTGGTAATGAGTGAAGCTTTAGTCCTAAAGAGCGTCTTTTATAAATGGTATATCCTGAAAGATCTATGGCAGAATTCAGCAATCCAACCCCCAGGCCACAAACACAAACAAGAACTTCATCCAAAGTGTGTAACAGATTTCAGTAATGCAAGGCGGCCGAGTTTGTACAATAAAATACATATAGAATATCATATATTTTGTTTGCTTTACATATTTTCTCATGTCAGGGTCATTTGGAATGATTGAATTGAAAAGGACGACTTTAGACGCGCTCGCGGGCATTGTTGTATCGCAACGCCACATTCAGTTAAAAACCTAACAAACGCACAATACTAAATTATAATCAAATGTATTTATTCAATGCGACCCCGGCTGTCAGACAAACAAAAGTTTTTTTCATCGTGCGCTCTTGCGTGGGATTCTTCACGAGTTAAAATGCTTCAAATCAAAATGAAGTTTTTATATTAGAATTTGATACCATTTTCTCTACAAAACAAGGCGTTTAATTAAAAACATTGTTTGGAATTCTGGAATATAATATAAATGTCTATTTTACTCTAGATTAATGATAGAAAGTTTGCGTTGAGTGTGTTTTAATTTCTTTGATGATTAACGATTGTAAAATCAATTTTAATATAAATATTTATTTTAATTATAAAATCAAGCCACCGGTATTAATATTATTATTCTTTATTTTTTAACTTCCTGTAAGGTAAGTTATAGTAATCGCAAATAAATCGAAAATAAAATTTTTGATATATCATTACGTTTTAGAGGTTTCTGAACATTTTGGCATACCTTAGAAAAAATGGATGTATGTGTGTGTGTTCGGATACAAATTTTAGTCGACGATCTTGGAAACACGGTTCAACCGATTGGAATAATTTAATAGACATTCGATTCCTATTGATAAAAAGACGTGCTGATTAGATTTTGGCAAAGGCAGGTCCAGCCGTTTCGAAGATACAAGGCAAAAGTGCCAAAAACCTTAACTCACTTTTAATAATTCAAAAAACATTGAACTTGTATTGACAAATAGAAGATCTGATTAAACTTTTGGAAAGACAGGTCTAGCAGTTTCGGGGATCAAATAAAAAAAGTAAAAAAGGGTGGCGACCAAAAATGAACATAAGATATATGCACATCAAATTATCAGATATTTTATAGAGGTTTTAATGATAAGTATAAATTTTGTTTACATTTCTGTAGGTTTCATAACATTGTTTATTCATTATACGGAGACGCTTACGCGCTTCGATATTTCGTCTCTACACAGCTAGAGCAGTGCAATTGCTTTGAAAAAAAAGTTCAAAATATTTCAAAATATAAAAAAAACATTTTGTTCAAAATAGCTAATTTTTTTCAATTTAAAAATTCGCAAAAACCAAATTTTTATATTACAAAATACTTTTGATATATTTTCAAGTGAAAATGGACATAGCTGCTGCACGATTTCAGGTTATCTAGAGCGGAGTCTGGACGCCGCCCAACGAGGCAGCGCGCTTAACTGTTACCTCATGGAATACATTTTACACATATGCATATGAAAGAATTCTCACATACCGAGCGCATTTTTTTTTTTTTAAAACCGTAAAGGATAAATGTGCATTTTATTCATCGCAGTTCCATTTCAATAATTTAGAACATGTACTCCTACAACGATTCAAATGATGCTCTCTAGAATGAATATTTTCAGATAATGTTATGTAGAGAAGTCTCTACATCAAGAATTTACTAAGAATCTGCAATAAAATATTTCTAAAACCATTTGAAATTATTTAATTTTTAAAATCGTTGTAAGACATTTAAAGCTGTTTAAGACTGGTAATATTTTTTAAGATTCCGAAAAAAGTGCTTAAGCAGAGGAGTATAAAAAATAAAATATTTTCCCGGATAAATCTTTAAAATATGTTACTTCGATTAATGATGTCTTAGTGGATTATTAATCCACTAAGACATCAGGATTATGGAGGAGCAATATCAAAGATGGTGAGACGTCCACATGATGGCTGCTAATTGTGGATGAGATAAAATTAAATGTTTTATTAACTTTCAGTAGGGTAAACTATAGAATTCGCATAAAAATCAAAAATGAAAATTTTTATATATCTTTACAATTTTTCAGAGGTTTCTGTACAGTTTGGCATACGTAAGAAAAAATGGATGTATGTGTCTGTGTGTGTATCTATGTGCAGATACAATTTCTTGTCGACGATTTCGAGAACAAGAATCAACCGATTTCAATGATTCAAAAAACATTTTACTTGTATTGACGAAATGAACAACTGGTAAAAACTTTTGGAAGACCGGCGGCCAAAAATGATCAATAAACTCATGCACATCAAATTATCAGATTTTTTATAGAGATTATAAAAATTACTTTTGTACATTTTCATGGGTTCCGTACCAACTTTACACGATGGACTTTGACGCGGCGCTTATGCGCTGCGATATTTCGACTCTAAACAGCTATAAAGCTCGATTTTTTTAAAAAATATTATAATTTTCAAAAAAAAACTCGAGATATAAAAAAAACAAATTTTTCAAGAGTCATATTTTTTCAAAAATTTCAAAATTTTCAAAAATTTAATTTTTTTCAAAGTATAGAAACAATTTTAAAGGTTTTTTGAAAAATTTAGTTTTTGGTACGAGGAGGTCCAACAATTTACCTTAAGGCACGATGCCATGCACCACTAGTTTTCTATTGTAATTTAAGGTAAATCTAGCACATTGGTATATGTAAAATCTAAATCTATAAAAAAGTTCTGGTACTTTTTTGGAATCAGCGACGTAGAAGAAACTATCATAACATCAAAAAAAAAATACTGTCGCGTAGTGTAATAGCTACACGCCTTTAGTTTTCTATTGTAATTTAAGGTAAATCTAGCACATAGGTATATGTAAAAAACTAGATTTACAGCAAAGTTCTGGTACATTTTTTGGAATCAGCGACCTAGAATTTCTTAAAAACCATTATAACATCAAAAAAAAAAAAAAAAATGTCGCGCAGTATAATAGCTACGCGCCTCTACTCGTCATCCACGTATCGTACTACGATTTCGTACTAGAATAGTAATTTTTCCATCATGAAACGACAGCCTGAAGTCGCTATTTCTCAACGGCACAAATGAGAATACGTTCAATGTGCTAGGTGTATGATTTACAGCTGGCGCGTTATACGATCGACGGCTGCCTTGATTTATTTCAGCGATTCCGCGAGGTCTCTAGTTACACAAGCACTACAATGCACTTTACTCGCCACGAGAGACTTTTAAACTACGCCGCGAAGAGATCAGTGCTACGACTACGACGATGGTGCTAAAGTACGATTTTCGATGGTAAATTATTTATTATTATTATTTCGATTATATCCCTATGAAAGTCTTAATGAATATCATTCGATGTAAGAAGCCGATCCAGGTCACAGGTGCATCTAGAATGAGATGTCTCAAACAATTAATTATTGTCAAAATTATTAATTTTTTTAACAACAATGTTTGAAAGTTGAAGGAATAATATGTTTAACCAGGAATCGCCTTGATTCTCATAACTTTGCTATCAGGCATAATTTGAAAATCCATAACAAAATTATTTTCATTCGATGTTAGTTTTTTTGGTTGAGTGCAATTTGTATGTATATGCTATTTTATATAAGATGTATTGTTAATTTTAAGTTAGATTCAACACTATTTTAATATAATCTCTATAAAAGCTTACACGTGGGTAGGATAAAAAGGACCAACTGAACCTGAAATTCAGTGCTCAGAAAATAGTGAATAAATAAGTAAATTATGTTAAATAAAAAAAATTACAAGATATAAATTAAATAGAAAGTTATTCCAACTCTAATGATAAATATTTCTGACAAAATACCAGATCAAGGTAGTTTACAGTGTTATCTCCGTAAAAGATGTGAAATTTATATTTTGCATTGGTCAAATAATCTCTCTATTATTCAGCAAAATCCCTTTAAAATTAAAAATAAGACATTTGACCAGTTTGCCCCCTGGCCATCTCATTTTACCCCATGTTTGGGTTAAAAATTCAATTATTACTACGATGTTGAATTTGCTGGGAATTTTACTGAACATAGTCAGATAGTTCTTTGATATGTGTGTGTTATCTGTTGTGTTGTGAAAACCAATTAATTGGCTTGGTTTTCACAATATAATTCTCAAAGTCAAATTGGACCTTTTTGTCCGGCCCTAGCCCATATAATGAAAAATTGTATAAAAACCAAAATATAAAAAAAGACTTCGATATGCCTAATTAGGTCAAATGACGTTCAAATTCATATAATAACACAGTAATTCTGTAAGGCTTTTGAATTTATATAAATAGTAATAGAGTACATTTATATCGGTAAGCGATATTAACCCTACGTAGCTGCTACGAGCGTCGACATCCGCTTGGCGACCTTTGTGTACGAATGTCGTCTATAGACGACATCGAATATGTCAGATTTTGCTTCAAGATTTATCACTCTAAGTAATTGAAAAATCTAATCTGTTATTGTAATACTTAGTTCTTGAGGAGAGTAATTTTTAAATTCAATATATATTTTTTTATTGGTAATTATTAGAAAACTTTAAAATATTTTGTGTGAAAATACTTGAGCTTTTGCTGGCTCGTACCGAAGTGTAACTTCTGCGAAAAACACTCTCATGACAAAATAATTATAATTAGTTCATGGGTAATAATATTCTATTTAATCTCTAAATAATTGCACTTGCCTTTTCGAAGAATATATATCTATTCATACAAAAGATAAATAAATAAAAAAATAAAAAATAAAGAAATATATTTTGAAATAATACAAATAGGATATTTATTAAGTACAAACTGTTCATTAAATTTGATGGTTGCTGAACATTTTGAGTTTACATTAAAATTTATAATTGAAAATACGAAAAATTCATTACAAGTACGTATACAGTCATTAGCAAACTAGTCAATGCCGTTTGATAATGGCAAACTATTAATATTATTATATTCTAAAAATTGTGTAAAATAACTTTTTGTAAGATAAGTTTATTTTAAATATCATATATCCCATATGTCGAACATCGACTGAAGACATTCCCAAATAACTGCATATGAACACCGCACTACGGTCGGTTAATGCATTGTATCAATTGATTTATGCCAGTTACGAAAGAGAGTCTCTTTTTTATTTTATATCGGATGAATATTTAATCTGGTCTAGGAGAGCTCAGAATCGTAATTCTGTTAACGGCGTGTGTAAAGGTTAGTCAGCCGCGAGGGATATAGATCAAAAAGACGACTAACTCACATGTGGGTAGGCAGGCTGCTGGTTATTCGAATTATGAGGTCATAAGTAGCTGAATTGATCTTAGGAATTGTAATTTTTAAAAAAGCAGAACGAATCGATAAGTGTTGTTTAAATTAATTTTATTAGAGAAAACTAATTATAGTTCCAGAGCGCGCGAAGCAAGACAACATCAAAGACTTATGAAATTATTTGAATTACAAAATGCCATTATTGCCAGAAATAATTTAAAGTTAATAATAAATTTGGATGTATTCAAGTTTTGAACTGAACCTGACATTTACTAATTATATTCTTGGTGTAAAGAACAAGATACGGTTAAATATTAATTGAAAAATTAAAGATTTAAGATCATTGCTACTATCGAATGTATGGTTACATGTTAAGTAAAGAACTTAAAAAATAATTATATTTAATATACGTTATAAAAATACTGTATGGTTATTAAAATTACAGCATTCGAATAGTTGAGTTGAATTAGAAACAAAAGCAAAATAGATTAGAACACGCGAAGATAAGAAAGAATGAAGAAATGAAGAAAGATAAGAGTTGAATAGAAGTTAAAAGACAGAACAGAGAGAAGATTAGAAGAGAGAAAAGATTAGAAGAGAGAAAAGATTAAAAGAGAGAGAAGATTAGAAGAGAGAGAAGATTAGAAGAGAGAGAAGATTAGAAGAGAGAGAAGATTAGAAGAGAGAGAAGAATTAGAAGAGAGAGAAGAATGAAGAAGTGGCTTATGCTCCGAGTTAAGTAGAATTTGATTTGTTGCTTTGAGATAGAATAGAATTAGAAGTAAGAAGAAAAAACAAGGTTAGAAGAAAAAGAAGAATAAAGAATACAGTTATAAAAGAAAATTGGATAGTATAGGATATATAAAGATAGAATATGATATGATGAAGATAGTATAAAAATGCAAAAAGAAAATAATAAATATAGCTAAATGATCTAAGTAAGCAAGGCTAATTTAAGAAAGGCCACACTGGATTACTGGTTAAATATAAAAGATTTCAATAAAAAAAACCCTTAGGAATTATAATAACCCTCAGACAGACTGATGTCAAACAGTAGTGGCATCGGTTTTTACTTGAAAAAAAAATATATATATATATATATATATATATATATATAGCAATATGTTATAGCTCTTCCCTGGCATTTCTCCATCAATAATACTGTTCGGACGTATTTTCGTTTTATTATATTGGTCATGAAAGTGACAACCTTCAGGGCATTAAGCTTTACACGGAATGGTTGCTACTCCTGGTAGCGAAGTGTTTGAACTAGTTGTTCACTTCTAAAAATAAAGTCCGTGAAACAACATGTAAAATAACCAATTCTTTCATTATAACTTAGTAACAAATCAGCGATTGTAATTAGAAACGCAACAAATACATAATATACCAACAAATCAGTGTTTAATACAGTCCACAGCTACAAGGGTTAAATTAAAACCCAACAACCTGAGTTATCAAAGGAGAGTTTAAATAAATTTCATAAACATAAATACAAATACCTCAAGTATTACAGAAATTGTAATAACAAAAATTTATCATATAGTGATAGGACAACTGTTTGGGTTTCCATCTATAAAACCGACGTAGTTAAGTCAAATCATCAAAACAGCTCAGAGGACTTAAGTTCTGATTGCTGCTCACAAAATTATAAAAAAATATTTATATAATATGTTAACATTTCAATTTTATTTTTTGGATACTATTCTCCTCCCAATTAAATCAAAGCAACTTTGTCTATAATACACATTCCTATATACAGTGTTGCAAAGAACTAAGTGAATCAAGAGCTTTATAAGAATCAAAAGCTTTGCGCCATGTTGATCTGTGGGATTTTGCACCAAGCACATTGCGAGATGCGTTTTCTAAGTATCAGGCCTCAGTCCCAAGATACAAGCTTTAGGTTGTCTTGAGGTGGTATCAAATCAAAGAATATTGAAATAATTGAAAGAATCGGAAATCAAATGTGAAAAATCAAGTCAGTGAACAGTAATCGAATATACTTTTTAGCCACTTACAACATATTACTTTATAATACTAACTTATATATACCATCAGTGTTTTTTTATTTGCCTATACTAATTTTTATTTTTTTATGATTTTTTCTTACTTCTACATTTATCTTGTTTTCAAGTTACACTCAATTCAATTCTATATCAATTATTTCATGTATATACAGTACTCAACAGAGATTCGATCTGAGTACCCTTGTATCTGTGGGTCGATCCATTGAATTTTGTTATCTGTGAATTGGCTACGCTCGCAGATTTTTATTTTTCAAATAATTAATTGCTCTTGTTCATTTTGAGATATGACACACTTAAACCTGAACAAAATTAAGGCATTTTCATTAAAAGCGTTAAAAAATAATTGTTGGTTTCACGAATGAGCAAGAAAGATGCATCATATATCAAGTTAGCAGCAGTCGTAGTGGTGAATTTTATATTAAAAAACTAATATCACAAAGATTGTGAGAAATAAAGGGAGATAGAATTATATGTTAGAATAGAGAGAAAGAGAGAGAGAAGAATGAATAAGTAGCAAACGCTCTGAGATAAGTAGAATTTGAATTGTCTATTTGAAATAGAATAAAATTAGAAGTTAAAAGAAGAAGTAAGGTTAGAAGTGAAAGAAGAGCAAAGAAGTCAGTTATAAAAAAAATTGGACAGTATAGAATATATAAATATAAATAGTTCCTAGGACACATAAAACACCACTTTATTAAATTAGTTGATATAAGTTCGTCCATTACATGATTTATGTTAAAATGTATATTTTTGGAAAAATTTGTAAAAAACGATGAATAACGCCAAAAAAACGAATTTTCAGTTGCCTGTAACTTGAAAAGTATTTGCTTTTTTGAAAAACATAATGAACATTTTTCTCTTATAATTAGTTCTTTTATCGATATCCAACTTTACTTTGACAAAAATAAAATTACACCACTGAGAAGAGATGTCATCCCCCCGGGAAGTGTCAAAGGAGTCTAAACTATTTTCACTTTTGAACTTAAGAGTAAGATGAACCTAATTCCAAAATTCCATACAAATTGGAGCACAGTAAAGAAAAACAGACCCAAATCGCTCCATTGACTTGAGTAAATATTCCGTATCCAATGCATAAAGATAGTATGAAAAACAGATTTAGGGGCTAATTCTCCGATGAAATAGACTTGTAACATAGCGTTGGCATAACAACGCTATGTTATAATCCTTTCTTCATAAAAATGGTTGTAAAAACTGTCAAAATGCTATGTATTTGATGTGCAGATTCAAAACCCAACCTAGAAAACGCATGAACGTCAAAAAAGAATGTTTTGATAACTGCATCTTTCTGATGTGTCATGATAACACTTATGTGAAGTTCAAATAAGTTTTTATTATTTTAGTTTGTGCCTCTTTTAGTTTGTGTCTGCGTTTCGTGGGAACAAGAAAATCTGGCGTGTTGACCCGGCGCCAAAGCTCCGGGTCGACGAGCTGCGTGTTCGAATTATCTAAGAAACGAGGGTAATTTTATATTAGTGGCATCGACGCTCGTGTTTGGATAATAACAATATAACAATGCTCCAAAACTTAGTTCCAAATGTTAGATGCATAATCTAAAGTGATCATCTGATATTACTACCGCTTGATGCCAATCTGGAAGGTGGATATCGGATCCGAAACAAGATGCAAAACCATTACCACATAAACATTCAGCATTTTAAAAATTTTATATTGAAACTATAATATTGTAAATAATAATTACGTTTTAAAATAAATTGTTTAAAAATTGTATTACTCACTATAACGACGCTATTTTGCGGTCTATTTTATCAAGAATTGACGCTTTAGTTTTAATATTTTCATTTCAAAATGTAGATAACTTTTATATTTATTATACGTCTACATTCAACTATACTGTTTAGATGTTTCTCTTTTTTTCTTCAATATATAAATCTAAAGCAGGATTCATCTGGACTTATTGTTCTGGTGCAATGAAAACCGCTCTGGTCGCTGTGTCCAGGCTTTGGTTTATTTCAGGACGTATATTGTATTTTCATTTGATACGACGACGGTAATATTGCGGCCGCAGCAGTGCAATGCGATATTGCACGGAGGGCTTGTGCATTGTATGGGCTAGTGCAAGTGTGAGGCCAGACGACGTAAATGCGTTGACCTGTCATTGTCATATGGTGGTGGATAGGAAATTCCTATGACGATTTACTACACATGTTTTTATTGTACAAACAAAAATTGGTAAACAGTTAACGAAGACAAAAAGGAACTATAGTTAAAGAGCATGATTTTTTTATTTATCTATTATAGACTATCAGAAATACAAGTTTCTATGAGTCTATGTGACCCATTAAATATGTCATTTAGATGTCTCCTCGACTGAGGAGATTCTGCTGTAGATATTAATCTATGTAAGCAAGAAAGAGAACTTAAGTTAGAAGATCTTGTGGCCATTTCTTTAGCCTTCTGATTGGAACATGTTTTTTGATTAATTGTGTTGCTGGATTTGGATTTTGGTCTAATTTCATATGGTATAAGTTGCTTCAACTGTGGATTACTTCTTTCACGGTCAGTAGATTCAAATATGTGTAACTAGTGTCGTTCGATGCGTACCAATGTGCATTAACTATTACCCTTACAATTTTATTTTAAGTTCTTTGAATTATTTTCACGTTGGACGTTCTTGCACATCCCCATAGTTGAATACCATAGGTCCATATAGGTCACTTATAGATCAGTAATTACTAATACTAACTAATAGTTTAGTAATTTATTGTTGTATGACATTTTAGATAAAGAGCATAATTGGAAAGCGTAAAGTGAAACACTCGTTATACAAATCAATTAATTTTCGCACAATATGGATTTTGATTTTCTTGGTTCTGGCTTAAATTCATTGCCCGTTAAGCAAAACGTCATATGACATATTGACAAATTAAATGTCAATAAAGCAACGACCTTGATATCGAGCAGTAGCAGTATCAATTTTCACTAGGAAATATTCCATTTTATTTGGGCATTGCTGCACCAAATTGAATAATAGTCAGCCCAATTAGATTAATTCTAATAATAAAGTAACCAAATATGAATAAATCAACCATTGGTTTACCATCTAAAAATACGACTGAAGAAATTCCAGCCCAACAGCTTATAGAACGTAAAGTTCTGATTGCTGTTAAAATATGATAAAAAAGTATAGTAGCAAATATTATAAAAATTTTAGCTTATAACTTTTTTCATCTTTTAAATAACAGAAACAAGAGATTTACCAGAGTTCTATGTGCTTTTGTACAGTCTTCGTAAACAACATGGCTTTTTATAGGCGTCGCCCAAACGATTGTCTAATCTCTATGTGAAATTTATTATCATAATTTCCGTAATACTGATAGATTTTTTTTATTGATGAACGTGGGGGCCTATTTTCAATTGGAAATACATTGCAATCTCTATTTTCAAGTGAAAAACCGATGCAACTGCTGCTTGACATCAGGATGTCCAAGACTAGTAACAAACTTAAACCTCTGATTAGCTAGTTTGCTAGTATGAGAATCATTTCGGGTATTGTGGAATCAATGGAGTCTTGAAAAAATTCGAAACTCATTTTTATTAAAAATGTAATATGTAAAAATATATAGTAAAATGCCGGAGATATGATAGACAAGTTTTCAGCATTATGGGTGCAGGCAAAAGTCGAGTGATCTGAAAACCACACATATTATTACCGATATGGTATGAAAAAACTAATGTAGTTATTTAAAAACATACAATAAAAATTAATATTACCAATAGTTTAACTCATAGAGATAAATCTTGAAGCAAAGACCAACACTTCGTTTCGTCCATGGATGACACTCGTAGCAAAAGGGTTAAATAAATTTTAAAAAATTTCACACTTAGTATAATAGTGCAACTATCACACTTGTAATCATTAGTTTAAGTTCGTCAGTAACAATCACCGATCTAGTTCGAATCACATAATTCACTGATCTCTCAAATTCTCATTGATCTCTCAAATTCTTATTGAATACTAGGACATTTTCACAGCCCATTATAAATGCTTGTGAAAATATATATAAGAATCCAAGACCAGAAAAACGGCAGAACTTGAAGTAAAATTAAATACAAAAATAATAATAAACGAAAACTTCGATTTCCGCATATATTTCCATCATTGCTGCGGAAAAAAAACATTATACAATATAAACATCCGACTCAAGGGGAGAATATCTTCATGTTATTTATTCGAAAATAGCCCGAGGAGTGAAATAAATTCGGCAACGCAAGTGGCAAGAAAAATAATCTAGACTTTGGGGACGAAAAACCGTATAACATAATCTTATAAAAACTTACAAAACGTCTTGAAATAAAAATAATATTTTTTATATTAATTCCGGGTTGGGACTTTTTACCGTGCAGCGGCTGAGCAAACATAAAGGATTTATGAGGGAAGAATAATAATCGAGGTTACGGAAAACAATTTAAGACAAATCGATAAAATTAATCTCCACTTGAACTTTTTGTTCAATAAGGGATAATTAGATTTATCTTTTGTGCATGTGGGAACAACATTATAAATATAATAAATATTAATAGATGTGCTATGAAGTTTTAAAACGTGTGAAATCAAAATGTCCCTTCTTTTAGCAGATATTTAGGTAAGAAAAGTAGTGCATGGCATAGTGTCTTAATGCAAATTGCGGAACTTCCTGTACAGCAATTTAAAATTTTTAAAAGCTTAAAAGATTGTATCCAAACATACATACACACAAACATACACACATACATAATTTTTTTTAAGATGTTCAGAAACCTCTAGAACGTAAAGATATAAAAAAAATCATTTTCGATGTTTTCCGATTACTATAACTTACAGTACAGGATGTTAAAAAGTGTATCCGCACACGCACACACACGCAAACAAATACATCAAAGTTTTGCAATTGTAAGGAATGCCACAATGTTGAAATGTAAACATGTGCACAAATTTTCATATTACAATTTTCAGAGATGACTATAATTTGTTCTATGGATAGTTATTAATTTAATAATATTCAAAATTATTTTTTCTGAATATAAAAAGCGATGTTTTTCCATCCTAGAAACTGCGATCCAAACATGCCTCATTCGGCCCGGATAGACGCCGTCTGCGGCGTTATATGAAATTATGTGCTGCAGTCTGCTGCATACGGATGTGGTTTATGAAAAATTACGTGTGTGCACACAACTCCTCTAAATTATAAGGAAACTGGTGAAAAATCTTGCTATGAAGCTATAAAAATTACAGTTTTTCTGCAGCCTTCACCTACTAGACATCGGCTTTCACAATAAATGGAATCGTCGCTGAGTCAATTCAATTGCGACTTAGAGATACCAGTAAATATTATACTAGTTTATGATGTTTTAGAAATAACAGTATTGTATCCACAACAAACACTCCTTTTAAACAAATCGAGATGAACATAAAACGACCAGTGTTAACGATGTGAAGAAAAATGACGCAATGGTAGAGACCAATACCTACCCATAAGAAGAAACTTGCATGAATATTTAATTTAAAATTTTCTACTTAAATAAATATATAGCTATCTTGCTCAAAAGCAATAACTGTCGAGATCTTGCTATAGTAAGTACCCACACTTGGTCTATGATTATAAAGAACAGTTGAGCTATTCCTTCACATCGGTTATAAATTAATTTAACTGCAACAACATATATTATATATTGCTTTTATTTACAAAGTATCATAAACAATAATTAAATATTTAAATTTCAGTATTTATAATCTTCAGCAATTTTATATATGTACAACAGTAGAAAAAACTGATTTATACCAGCATCGAATAAATCACAAATAATATATATGCATTATCCAGGCAGTACTTAATGAAATGATTTGGTATTTAAATGATGTAAAATACCCACGCTTAGTCGTTGGTTAAGGACCATGGATAACTGATAGGAAGTTAAGGTGATGTTACATTGAACCTGTATAAATAAAAAAAAAATTGATGAAGATAGTTTTTTTTTAAGAAAATCGACTTTTTTGAAAATTTTGATATTTTTTCAAAAATTTAAAACCCATTCAAGCCGGTTAATCTATAGTGTCGAAAATGTTGAGAAATTTGTCTAAACTATTCGAGTAAAATTTAAACATGATATATCTTGGTACGAAACCCAAAGATGGGATTAGAATTGAAACCAAAATTTAAACTTCTTATTGAAATATCTGATAATTTCATGTGCATGAAATAGTTTATTTTAAATTTTTTATCTTCGAAACCGATAGACCTGCTTTCCAAAAATTTCGTATTAATGAGGAGAAGTGTTGATTTATATATAGCAAAGGCAGGTCCAGCCAAAGGTAAGAGGCAAAAATGCAAAAAATCAACGATCCTTGGATCGATTCTTGGCAATTATTTAAACAATATAAAAAGTTTAATAGAAATTTAATTGATGAGAAATTGCATAGAAATAGAATTAAGTAGAATTTAAAAAATTGTTAATTTGAAATTAAATATAATTAAAATTGTTTAATTGAATTTAAATTAAAACTAGAAGTAAGAAGAAAGCAAGAAAAATATTAGAATTGGAGAAGATCAGAATTAAGTTGTGTTAAAATTGAATAGAAAAATAGAAGTAAAAACAAAAAGCAAAATTAGAATTCTAGAAGATCAGATAAGAAAAATTCAGAAGAAAAAAGAAGAATAAAGAAATCAATTAGAATAGGATATAAATAAAAAAGATGGTATAGAATATATATACAAGAAAGTGCAGTATATATAAAGATGATATAGATTATAAATAAAATGTTGTAGGTGACTAAATGCACTAATTGTAAGTAAGCGAGGCCAATAAAATTGGAAAAAAGATAGTAAAATGTGCAAAAAATGTTAATTCAATTTATGAGAGAATGGAGCGTCCAATTTGAATGATTTAAAAAGAGCATTTTATTTGTATTGACAAAATAAGTAATTGATTAAATTTTTGGTAAGGTAGGTCCAGTGGTTTCGTAGATCCAATAAAAAATGTAAAAGAAGTTCCATTTGGCGGTCAAAAATTATCATTGGACATATACACATCAAATTATCAGATATTTTATTGAGATTTTAATAATAAGTTTAGAATTTGAATACATTTCTATGAATTCCGCACCAATGTTTATCGGTAAGACTGCGACGCAGCGCTTACGCGCTTCGAATTTTCGATTCTAAAACAACTACGCAAAGCGATTGCCTTCAAAAAACGTTTAAAATTTTCAAAAATTACTAAAGGTAAAAAAAACTTTGACTTTTTTGGAAAAACTTGAAAAAAAATTTTTCCAAAAAAGTCAAATTTTTTCAAGAGTCAATTTTTTTAAAAATTCTCAAAAATCTATTTTTTCCTAAACTTTTAAAAAATGTTTAAGCTTCTTTGAAAAATTTTATTTTCGGTTCCAGCAATTTGCCTTAATTATACTATTTTTTAATTAATTAAAGAAATTTTGCTATATATTTGACTATCTCTATCATTAGAAATACAAAAGCACGATTGGGTTTCTTTCACTGAATGTGACACCATATTAAACATGATATAAAATCCATAGTTAAAATTAAATTACAAATGGTTCATTAGTTTCCTATTGAAATCTCGTAGTTTTCTTATGTAAGAACTATCTGCCAATAACAAGAGATATTGCGCAATTCATGCGACTCTATTTCTGTGCACTTTATGGATGTAATTACTATCAAGACGGACATAAATTGTTGGCATTTGTCATTCTTATAACGGCACTATTACTGTTCTCTAACAATTCCATTATTCTCATAGTATTTTGTAGGATTAGATTTATTTCGCTTTTCGCTAAGACGAGCTTTCCTTATTCGAAAAAGCGAAACATTTATCTGCAAGTTGAAAGAGTGATTGCAGTTAAAATGACATTCATTTCTCAATGTTATTATCATTATTAGAATTAATGAACATATCATTGCGCGCTACTTGTATTTAAAACGATCTTGTACGAGACCTTTCTTATTTGAATGCAACAAAGATCTAATCTCAACATGATTGAATGTAGTGCTCATTTCAGAACTAAAGTTATTTTTTATGACGTGAATTATAAGCAATTTGTTTTGAACAAAAATAACAAACATTTCAGCAGTTTTGAACATTATCAAATACATAAAAATCTTATCTTTTTTTATTCAATTACAATGTTTTTTTTTAAAAAAAAAACAGTAATTTTGAAGATATATGTAAAATATCGAATTCAAGCTCTCAAAGATTACCTAGTAGTTTTTTTAAATTTTGATTAATTAAATTGAGGAGTCACAATAGCATATAAAAATCTTAAGATGTGCATTAAAATACAAAACAAAAATATAGAGAACTAATTTCAGCTAAATATTTATTTCCAGGTTAAATTTTTAGGTGGAGCTTAGAGTATTGATAAAAATGTATACAAATTAAAATATATAAAATAGAGCGGGGCACAAAGGTCGAATTTGACTTTGAGAAATTATATTATAAACATCAAACCTATTATATGACAACAAATAACACACATCAAACAAACAACTATCTGACTATCTTCAGTAAAACTCCCAGCTAATTCATCATCGTAGAAATGAGTTTTTTTTTTGCTGTTTTTCAAAAATTTGTCACAGGGTTCTTTTTACCCCATATGCGGGGTAAACTGGGGGCAAAAGGGGGCAAACAGGTTCAATGTATTATTTTTAATTTTAAAGGGATTTTATAAAACAATAACTACATTATTCAAATAATGCAAAATATAAATCACATTCGTACATTTTTACAGAGATAACACTGTATATAACCTTGATGTAGTATTTCGTTTTTTATTCATCAGCAAATTTGAAATAACTATTTATTTAATTTAACTCTTGTAAAGTTGTTTTTTTAACTTAATTCACTTCTTTATTTACTAGTTTTTATTGTTTACATCTTTTCCAGGATAAGGATTTAGTTGGTCCTTTCAACCCCACCCACGTGTAAGCTTTTATAGAGGATATACTAGAAAAGCTGTTGACTTAAAATTAACAATACATCTCATAAAAGCAATAACGTATACGTAAAAATTATATTAAGGTCTCACAAACTAAACAAAAGTGATCATAACCAAAAAATCTAACAACGAAAGAAAATACTTTTGTTATTTAAATTCAATTATGGTCGTTTGTCTCCTGATAGCAACGTCGTAAGAATTAGGGTTTTGAATGCTTATACATCTTTTGCCCTCTACTTTCAAATATTGTTGTTAAAAAATTCTTAACTTGTTTTTGAGATATTGGTGGTGAACCTTTTTACCTGCGGACCTTTCAACTCTACTATAATAAAAATTAACTGTCAAATAAAAAATAGTCAAAAAAATTAGGAATACATAACAAATTTTACAAAATATCTGGTCAAAAAAAAATTTTATGTATGTATAAAGAAGTAGAAAGTCGTAGAACCATAATGCTAAGTTTATTCAAAACTTCAGTTTAGAAGTTGATACAACTAAAATAAAGTTAGTTAGCAAATATTGGTTATATAGATTTGGAAATAAAATAGAGCAACAAGTACAATAATTTCTAATAAAAGATGAGAAAAACTAGAACATAAAACACACTCTTATATGACCAATTACGTTTAAAAATGTAAGTATAGAGACGGGTTTTAGGTTTCCTCGATTTAAAACAATATAGTACAAAACCCTTAAAATCGATAATAATTTATGCATGTATATATTACATGCATTAATGTATGTATTATTCGCCTCCCCGAAAATGAATATATGCACAATTCGTTTGATGTAAAAACAAAGCACCCCGCAATCCATGCCCTTAAACCGTTCGAGCGGCATCACTCTGGGTTATGGGAGTAATTGAATTGCGTATGCGCATTCTTCGTACATAATTTATAGTGCACATTGCGAAATCAAATCTTGCGAAATGATTTATTCGGATGCGAGGATCACGAGTCCCAGACCGTATAATTCGCCACTCCTGTTCATGATATGCGACGCTTCATAACGCGAACTGTTATTTGATTTTCATACAGATCATGTAACGAAAGCGGAAAACGCCCGGTTAAAAGACAATTGTATTGTACTTTGGAATTGAAATCGAGTGCGGAATAAATTTTAATAAATATCTGTGAATGTACCAGGATACAACTCTTCAGTTCAAAATTTTATTACTGTCAATCTTAGCTGATAGCGCATTTTTTGCAACGTTAAATAATTTTTGAAGTAAAACTTCTTTAGGCGCGACTAGGGTGTAAATCCGTACAAATGCAGCGGAAGTACGTTACGGCAGATAAGATAAGATAAGAGTCGAGTGCCTAGGATTCGTCATTCGCTCTCGATGATATCATTTCTATACGTGTCGACTGTGATTAGTCGTCGCGTATGTGAATAGAGATTTGTCGTTGTATGCGTACCGATATCAGCAAGGAAATCTGCATAGATAAATAAACATTTTAAAATAGCATCCTAGTACAAATCTTGATTTAATGAAAAATGCCTGAATCAAAAAAATATTCTACCCTGTCCCCCGTAAATAATTACAATGAAAATAATAAAACAAATGCAGCATTTGCGTCGTGTATGAAACATAAGTTTATTAAAATAATTTCTATATTATTCGTAGTTTCTATAAATCTTTGAAGTTATTAAAATGGAAAATATTTTTTAGACAAGACAGATATTACAGCTGTTCAAAGACTGAGATTATATCGCCAGCGAAAAAGTAAAAAACATACCATCAGTCAATGAATATATGTTAATTTTAATTACATGAAGTTCTTCAAACATAATTATTGCATGATGAGTGAAGTTGCAAAAACAATATTTGTTTAGGCGTTGTTAAACAAAATTCACTGTGTAAACAAATATTAAAGAATTTATTAATCAGCAATTACTTAATTTCTCTATTGAAGGTTCATTTCTAAACGCTAATTACAATGACAAACCGATCATGTGATATTTGAAGTATGACTTTAATTACATTATTGTTTTTAAATATTATACATATTTTTAATGCTATTATAAATATATAATTTATAATTCATAATTAGCCCATACTAAGCATTGGTGCATTGATAAAATGATTCACCACTATTACCTAAAACTAAATAATAAAATTCAACACATCGAGATGAGACAACCGGTTGCCATCTACAAAATCGACATATTTAAATCAAATCATTTTACAGATTATGACCCTTAAATTCTGTTCGCTGTTCAAATCATATATACAAATTCTAAAAAAATGAAAAAAAGAGAATAGTTTTGATTTACGCTGATTACAGAGTGATAAAAAAAATTAAAAAACTGAAAAAAAATGTCTTATATTTTGGAAATTAAAACGGAATACACAACAAATTTCACGAAATATCTGGTTAATAATTTTGTGTATGTATGTATAAAAATGTAGAAAGTCGTAGGACCAAAATGCTTTGATTTTATTCAAAACAAATGAGTTTATTCAAAACTGTAGTTTAGAAGTTGATATAACTAAAATAAAGTTAGTCAGCAAATATTGGTTATATTAAGGAGTTCGTAGTTATTTTTTAAAAATTATCAATAGTTAGCAAATATTGGTTATATAAAGGAGTTCTAAGTTACCATTTAAAAATAAAATGGAAAAATAAGTATAATAATTTCTAAAAATAACGCTTTTGTAAATAGATGTCAACGTCAAAGATTTAGGATGTGATTTTAGATCAAATGTAGAGAATAGCTATTTCTACTTCAGTTAGTTTTTGCAGATAGTATGTGCAATAGCGATTAAAATGGAAGAAATACGTTTGCCCATTCTTCTAATTTTTCATTTTCAATAAAAAATACATTGGTGTTCTGAAAATTTATACTGAATTCATAAAAGCACGAAAAAAGATATTTTTTGTAAGAAATTTGAAAGTTTTATTTTGTCTTCTATAAAACTAAAATTATCTATTATAAAGCTAAATTTTGATATGCGTATAACTAAAATTAAAATAGATAATATGATATAAATATATATATATATATATATTTATAAACTCCTTATACAAATCTAAAATTCTACATTTTCCCTAATTCTCATACCTCGATTCATGAGCAATAAATTAACATAACGTTAACGTCCATTTCCTTATGTATCATCTGATAAAAATATCCAACAATCACATTGACTCTGACAAGAGAAATTCAAAAAAAGAATAGATGTACAAAAGAACTTTTGTATATATGAATATCAATAAAAATCGCCAGTATATCTTAATGGCACACCTTAACACCGGGGTTACAAGCTGTAGACCATAAGGCACGGTAAGACGTTCGTGTCAAAATATTTGGAGGACCTCACACATTTACGCGTATAAATCAACGAACCACGCAGGTGACAAACATACCTGTGTTTAAGAGGACACGACGAATTACCAAAGACACACGGCGGAGGCCTTGGAAAGTGTAGGTACACTTGACCAGTTGCCTCAAAACTGTTTGCTTTGTAAGGCACACATCTCGTCATGTGGACAAAGATACCGTGCCTTACTTAAATAATGAGATGATATTGTTGGCAATGCAAATATTTTATTTTATCTCAAATAGAACATTAATCACACATTGGGTTAAATTTTATATTAAGTAAATTAAAAACTAGAACAAAGAACACAGAATGCAAGCCAGATTAGTGATCAGACAGGCAGATGGTAATATTAGTAATGTAATTATAAAAGTTCTCATTTCTGAGTCTCATCATTTGTAAAAAATCAATGTTAAAGATAAATTAAAGTTGTAGAAAACATTTTTCTTAAGGGAGTATTCTAGTGTAGAGCGATGAATTTTAGGTCATTTTTAAAGTGTCGTAAAAGAAAGCAATGAATGTTTTTACTATCCATTTATTTATATTATTAAAATACAAAACAAAAATTAAAAAATAAAAAGTTGAAAATTGTAAAAACTGACAGCAGATGAAGTGGGTGGTCTCAAAAAATTGGCATCACAGTCTTGACATGATTTCAGCCCTCCTAGCCATCGGAAATGCACAAAATAAAAAGATTATTAATCTACAATGATGTCGCAGTCGCCCGAACTATCGATAAGTAAAAAGTTTTTTTTTTACAAATTGGCGACTGTTTGAAAAAAAAGTGTTTTTTTTTACTGTTTTTTGAGTTTCTCGAATTTATTAAAAATAGTAAAAATTGGAATTTGAGGATAATCCTAGTTCGGGCTATAGATAGGTCTATAAACAAGACTCTCTGAACATTTCAAGTTAATCGGCCGATTAAAACTCGAGAAATCGTGTCAACAGTACTGAAAAAGTCTGTTCTGAGAAAAACGCTTTTAAAGTTTTGCGTGGAGCCAAATCAGTATGGAGACCGAGTCAGTAAAATGCCTATATCTCCAAAAATAATTCAAATTTTCAAAAACCTTCTTGTACCCATATTCTTAGATAGATAAACTTTGAAAATATGAAATAAAAAAAATCGATAGGTTTTAATTTCTACACTAGAATACCCCCTTAATTTCACAACTGTTATTAAAACATGTAGTAGCATTAGGTAATTTCGTTTAAAAATAATATAAAATAAAGAAGTGTTTCCATTAAAATGCCATTCATATGATGGTACGGCCTGTGGATGATAAAACTGGTGGTTCACTAATTTACCCAGCATATTTATTTAGCTTCAAAACCAATGTAATTAATAAACAACAAAATTTAATAATTAACAACTTTTTTATGCTTGAAACTCAAATTTTTTGGATGCACTATATTCAATACCTTTTCATTGCAATCTGATGTTGATCCTACTAGTAATTATATAAAAAATACACTAACCAAATAAATTCTATCAAAAAATCTAAGCTAAGTGTTCAGACGTCTTTTCGTTTTATTATATTGGCCATGAAGGTGACAAACTTCAAGGCATTAAGCTTTACACGGAATGGTTGCTACCCCAGGTGGAGGGGGTAGCGGGGTGTTTTGATTAAACTAGTGGTTTACTTCTAAAAGTAAAGTCCGCTTAACAATGTGTAAATAACTAATAAAAATAAATATATCTTCATTCATTATAACTTAGTAACAAATCAGTGATTGCAATTAGAACTGCAACAAATACATAATATACAAACAAATCAGTGTTTAATACAGTCCACAGCTACAAGGGTTAAATTATAATCCAACAACCTGAATTATAAAAGGAGAGTTTTAATAAATTCAATAACTACGTAACGTAAAATACATTAAGTACTATTTTAAGCATCTTACATTTAACATTTTAGATCAATTTTTACGAAAAAAAACTCGATCATTGTGGTTAAATAAATATTTTTACTAAAAAAATTAATCTGATTGTAAGCACTATTTTATTTTTAATTAGCCAGGTATTTCTAAACCTTATATTGATATTTTGAGTTTCTAATAACACTTGCAACCCATTTGATAATGTTTTTGTGTATAAATAAAACTACATAATACAATCAAATAACATTCATATAAAACATCTTATTAAATTTAATTAAACATAATATGTTAAAATCTGTTGACATTTGACGTATGAGCCGCAGTCGATTGTTTCATTTTAAAATACGCCTCTACAAGAAAAAAATTAAAAATGTAAAGTTTCTATGTGGTTTTGAAATAATATCTCACCTTTTGCACAATCTCTGTATTCACACGAATATTTCAAAATTAACACTGGCCAAATCGGTTCAGCCGTTTTCGAGTTTTAGCAAATGTAATATGTTTTAGAGCTCTATTTTGATATACAAGATTTTATATATAAGATATCGAATATTTGGAAAATAAACGAGTCATTTTTACTTTTATTTTTGTTTGTCCTTTTACAGCAATCGCAACTATAAAAACTGGAGCAAAATATATTCCGAAATGGGCTAGGAGCAAGTGACAAATTAAATAATGAACTTATGATCGTCATACAGCAAAATATTTTTTTCATATTACTAATAAGATAGATTTGATTCAATTAATTTAATGGTATGTATCAGGCAATCCTTTTTATTAGACGTTGAAGTAAAACATGATATTTATTTTATTATTATTATAAACAAACTTTTCTCTATGGAGTGAAATCCAAACTATTATTTTCTATTCGGAATACATTTATTTCTGTTTATAACCATAAGTTATGAGGTATATTGAAAAAATATCATTATATAATCTGATAGAGACAAAAGGTAGAGCACGGGTAGAGCCGCCTTGGGAATTATTAAGTTCCGCAAACTTACATGTTTTGCATTTAGTTTTTTGTATCAGCAGTATATTTAACAAAATAAATCGAAGAACAAGCCGTGTAATATTTTATACAGGTATCAATTACTTGAAAATAAAGAACCAAATATGTTCCAAGCAAAAATAGAAACATGGGCCACAATTGCCGTCATATTTTCTTTTTATATAGAATCGTTCATAACAGTAATAAGAACAAAAAACAATGTGGCAATTAATTTGAACATGGCACAAAAATTTACGTGCTTTTCATGTAGTACCAAAATGTTGTTTCTAAAATTTTCTACAATATTAAACAAAACATACGCATAAAAATAAATTGTATTTAAATTTATCAGAGAAACACTTTTACAATTTTCCATATGTGCTAGGTTTAAAATATTACTGAATCCTCTAGCCCTCTAAAAATCATAATCCTTTTCATACTACTGTATCTTCTGGGCGTATACATAACAGTAAAGCATCTTCGCATCGTAATAAACTAAAACAAACAAACCCTAAAAATGTTGCATATCCATGACTCGGTGTTTTTGTGAAATTCCGAAAAAGTCAAGAAGTGCGCTAGGAATGCGGTTCGGAGCACTAATAACACGAATCCGCAAAATGATGATCCGCTTAAGACGCCGGACCTCCCCTGTGGAGGGTGTATACCTTCCTATCTTTTAAGAAAAGACGGTCAGGGAAATCAAGGTGGTCGGTCGTCCGTCTTGTTCTCTGAACCAAAACACGCACGCAAAAAATAAACAAAGAGTAAACTTTACGACCACAGCTGGAAGAATGAAGACACCGCGGAGTTGTTGCAGACGTTGCGAACATATCGAAGACAAAAAAAAATAGTTTGCAAAAATATTTTATCTATGTAGATTTTTTTTACCATTTCAACATTCAACAATATATTTATCATATTATATATGTGTCATTTATTGAAATCCAATAATCAGATTTTTTATTTCAATATAATAAATAACATGTTTAGGATTTCTTATTTAACAAAAAATTTAATAAAAATATAATAAAAATTATTACACTTATAGTCAATATGATTCTGAAATGATCAAACTAAGTGCAATTATATTTGGCCCTTTCTTTTACCCAAATAGTATATATGTCGATAACTAATTAAGAAAAAAAAGTTGTATACTGATTTAATAATATAATGATGATAGATTGAGTAGAATAACTACGGGTAAAAAACTCACACTGTAAATATATTGATGATGCAATAATTGTAACTATATATATGGAAATATATCTTTTTGTCTGTCTGTCTGTCTATTTGGCTCTGATGTTTGCACTTTCTATAAAATAACAAATATAAACTAGTGGGGTGGGTGGCATCGTGCCTTAAGGCAAATTGCTGGAACTTCCCGTACCGTAACGAAATGTTCGAGGATTACTGAATGATTTCAAATAGATTATTATAAATATTGTAACATTGTCTAATATTTATAAATATTATATAAACTGAATTGCAGAGTTGAAATTATTTTTAAAGTATATTAGAACTATAGTAAGAATTAAAAATAAATATTTTCGATATACAAAAAACTAAAAAAAAAAAAAAAAAAAAAAAAAAAAAAAAAAAAAAAAAAATGGGACGAATTTTTTTTTCCAAAATCGATTATTTTGTTAAGACAAGCAGAAAGTTCTTTGAATCATTTAAATCGGACGCTTAGTTCTCTCAAAAACTGCCATTTTTTACATATTTAGCTCCGTATCTTCAAAATGGCTGGGCCTGCCTTTGCCAAAAACTAATAAACACTTCTCGCAATCATTACTAATTGAATGTTTTTTAGATCATTCAAATCGGATACTCCGTTCTCTCAAAAATACGATTTCTATTTTCTGCACTCTTTGCTCCGTATCTCCGAAATGGCTGGACCTGCCTTTGCCAAAAACTAATCAGCTCTTTTCCCTATCAATAGGAATCGAATGTTTTTTGAACCATTCAAATCGGTTGATCCGTGCGCCCTAAAACGTGACTGGAAATTTGTATCCACACATACATACACACACACACACACACACACACACACACACACATCCATTTTTTCTGAGGTATGCCAAAACGTTCAGAAACCTTCAAAACGTCGAGAAATGTAAAAATTTTCAATTCCGATTTTCGGCCCATTACAATAACTTACCCTACGGGAAGTTAATAATATTAGGATATGAACGAACTGTGTCTATTGACTTGAGGGATTTTATTCAGCTCTAATTGTAAATATTTTCATATTCTATAAAATAAACAATATCATCTAAATTAATTGGTAACCCATTTATAAGTAGACAATATTTGTTATTCATTTCTTGTTTAAAAATTATTTAATAACTAATCAATACAGATTATCTTACATATGAAGATACTGATCTTCAGCTGTCATTCTAAATTTAATAAAATAACTACAGGTTAAGTTGTGTAATAATTTAAGCGATTTTATTGATCTTAAATATTAATAAACTGAGACCATCCATTTAAAAACGAATTGTTTTTTTAATATTTAATGAAAAATCAATATGAACAGTTTTACATATTAAAATGTCAATCAAATTCGTGTGGTATCGAAACTAATTCTTGAAAACATTATGATAAATTAATTCAAAATTGTAAAAAAAAAAAAATTCTATATTTTTAATTTTTCTTATAGTAATCGCAAAAAATTGTGAATGTAATTTTTTATATATCTTTACGTTTCAAAGTTTTCAGAACATTTTGACATAGCTTAGAAAAAATGGATGTGTGTGTGTGTTCGGATACAAATTTTTGTCGACAATTTCGGAAACACGGTTCAACCGATTTAAATGATTCAATAAGATTCAATTCCTATTGATAAGGAAAAGTGCTGATTAGTTTTTGGCAAAGGCAGGTCCAGCCTTTCCGAAGATACGGTGCAAAAAGTGACAAAATGGTAATTCAATTTTTGAGAGAACGGAGCCTCCGATTTGAACGGTTCAAAAAACATTTTATTTGTATTGACAGAATTCAGAACAGATCAGAAAGGACTGATCAAATTTTACTTATGGCAGGTCTAGCGGTTTCGGATTTTCAATAAAAAAAAGTAAAAGAAAATGCCATTTGGCGGTCAGAAATGATCATTAGACATATGCACATCATATTATAAGATATTTTATAGATATTTTAATAATAAGTCATAAATTTGTTTACATTTCTATAGGTTCCGTACCAGTGTTAATCCGTTAGACTGCGATGCGACGCTTACGCGCTTTGATATATCATATCTAAAACAGTTACGCAATGTGATTGATTTGAAAAAAAAAATCGAAATTTTCAAAAAAAATGAAATCAAAAAACAAATTTGTCAAAAAAGTAAAATTTTTAACAAAAAAATTCGAATTTCTCAAAAATGTAATTTTTCAAAGTTTTCAAAAAATTTTGAAACTTTTTTAAAAATTTTAGTCTTCGGGATGTTCCAGTAGTTTGCCTTAAGGCACGATGCCATGCACCACTAGTTTTATTTATTAACTTCCCGTAGGGTGAGATGAAATGAAAAGTGATCGCAAAAAAATCGAAAATGAAAATTTTCATATACCTTTACGTTTTAAAGGTTTCTAAACATTTTGGCATACCTTAGAAAAAATGTATGCATGTGTGTGTGTGCGGATACATTTCTTTTTATTGAATTGGGTAGCATTAC
Source organism: Ctenocephalides felis (assembly GCF_003426905.1). NCBI lineage: Eukaryota > Metazoa > Arthropoda > Insecta > Siphonaptera > Pulicidae > Ctenocephalides > Ctenocephalides felis. Next base: position 158,461,212 of record NW_020538040.1, read on the forward strand.
TCAATAATTGTAGTTTTTCGTATGAAAGTTATCAATAACAATGTTGTTCTCCCCTGCAAGACAGCTGCGAATGCATATTACAAGTCAATGAAGGAGAGCCAGAAAGAAACAATCAAAGGAGTTCATTACAGGTCTCAGGTACAACGCGTGCTAAATGCAGCGCACGGACATTTTAAAGTAATAGACCTGACGCACAATATTTCATTACATTTGTATAGCCATTCATTATGGTCATGAAGAAACACAGTAAATATTAATTAAACAAACGCTAAATCTTGTAATGTGATAGTTTGTATAACGATATAGGGAGTGTTTAAAAATAACAGAGGATATTTTTGTAAATTTACACATTAACATTTAGAAAACATACTGAGGATTATTATTAACATTTATCGTATTGCAAAATATATTGTGAATACTTAGATTTATTGCCATACAAACATGATATTTACTTTTACATGTTTAAAAAAATCTCAAAAAAATCTTATGGCGAATAGGCTAAATGACTAAATTGTGGAGTAGTAATTAGTTATTAATATGCAAATAATGCTTATTTATTTTAATTATATTGCTTGGTTGTTTAATTTAATTACAAATATTGATTCACTGCGATCTTGTCGTACACACATGTTTTAAAATCCCTAATGCAATTTTTGACAAAAAAGGGGGAAATGAAAAAAATATATTGAAAAAATATGAAACAAATAGCTTTTGAGAAAATGATTTTGTGAAGAATTTATTGCAAATTACGAAAATTGAAACAAAAACTATTATTCACAACATTAAAAAGTATTATATGGTAAACTTTATTATAATAAATAAATAAAACAATAATAAATTAGATTTAAGTTTAAAATTAATTAGTATACCTAAAAACACTTCATTTCATATTTTACATATGATCATATCTAGTATTAAAACCCGTACAGAATTTTACCATAAAATTCCAAATATCTAGGAGTTTATAAAAAAATATACATATTTGTCAATACTATAAAAATAAAATTGTCAAATTCAATTCCATAAAATCAATATTTAGTAAGTTTGGTTATTGGTAAGAACCAACTTTTTCAAATAAACCTGCGGAAACATATCTTTATTAATTGATGCATTTTTACGAAAACAAAAGACCGAATTATTTTTTCTTCCGTGCAGTTATCGTAATGAATGCAAGCCAAAATAACTTTTCTTAACTTTTTCATTGGATTTTCGAAATCGCTGCACCTGACTTCCTAAAAATTTAACCACTTTCTCATTTCGTCAAGACAAAAAGTAAATTGTTGAATCATTCATATCGGTTGATCCACAGAATTTTACTTAATAACCATAAAATTCCGAATATCTAGGATTTTATAAAAAAAAATATATTTGTCAATACTATAAAAATAAAATTGTCAAATTCAATCATAAAAAATCCAGATTTGGTAATTCTGGTTATTGGTAAGAAAAAACCTGCGAAAACATATCTTTAGTAATTGATGCCTTACAAGACCGAATTATTTTTTCTTCTGTGCAGTTATATTAATACATATAAGCCAAAATGTCTTTTTTTTACTTTTGTCATCGGATTTTCGAAATCGCTGCACCTGACTTGCCAAATATTTAATCAGTTTCTCATTTCGTCAAGACAAGAAGTGTAAATTGTTTTTTGAATCATTCAAATCGGTTGATCCAGAGACGAACGCACACCTGCCAAAATATTCAGCAATCTTCGAAACGTAAAAATATGCAAAAAATATTTTCGATTTTTTTAGATTACTGTAACTTTTTTCTATCTATATATTTTTATTATATTTTTTCTATCTTTGTGCAAGCAAAACAAAATTATAATTTTATACTCATAAAATAATATCATTGCGCTGTATACAATAAAAAAGTTAAAAAACGAAGAGCAATATTTTCTTGGAAGCTTGAAAACACATGAGCACGAATATCAAGAAAATGAAATAAGTACAGAAGCAAAATATAATTTAGTGTGTATATAATTACATATGTTTATTTATGTGTTCGTCCGACCATTTATAAAATTGCATCTTTGTATTTACGATTTTGTATCTTGTGTGTTTGTGTGGATGTTAGTTCGTGATCGCAAAATTTTTCTATTTATCTCACACAACTTTTTACTGCATGCCGTTCGCGAAAGCCGCCGGAATGTGTTTTAAAGCGCTTTTACAACTGGTACTTAGAATTCCGCATTTATTGCGATTGCAGTACGCAAGCTTTGTAATTGTTTTAAATATTTTTTTTTCTCTCATTATGTATATTTTAATTTATTCTGGTTTTGCACTAGTGGTGTCGGATTAAATCGGATATAGAGAGAAATTTATTATGATAATATTTGGTATACATTTGCAGTGCCAATTAATATACAAAAAGCAAAATGTGAAAAATAAAGCAAATATGAAAAAATATGTAATATGATAATACTAGCATTATTAATTCTAACGAAATGATAGAAGCCATTGTTCTACTGAAAATAGTCGGTGCAAAAATACAATAACATAATATGTTAATGACACATCTTGAATTAAAGGGTCGGCGGGTAAAAAGGTCCACCATTGATATCTCAACAACAGTAAAGTTAAAAAAATCAACACCAATATTTGAAAGTAGAGAGAAAAGGATGTATAACTAGCCATCATATTTACCATGAAGGATCAGTGATAATTCTGTAAAATATGGAACTATTAAATTTATGTTTTGCGTAGGATGAATAATGATTTTTTTCGGTGAATCTTTATGTTTATATTTTTTTATAAAATAACGTAAATAAAAAAAACATATAACCCTAAACTTTCAACCTCCTTACGCAAACCCCTATTTTGTAAAATTAATTAAAGCAATTATATGTTTTTTCATAAACCATGTGATATTTTGGGAATTTTTTAGCTAAATCACCGGACAGATTTTCGGATATTTTGATTGAAACCAAGTAGTAAGGGTTTGCCGCCCCGAAGTCTTTTTATTTCTTTGCCCATATGAAAAACACACATAACCCTAAATTTTCAACCCTCTACCAAAAACCCTTATTTTGTAAAAATTATCATAGCAATTATATCTTTTACAATTAATTGGTATTTGGTAGACTACCAGGCTAGTAGACAGGTAAACTGGCAGACAGGTAAACAGGTCAACAGGTAAACAGGTAAACAGGTAGATACATACGTAGACAGGTCAAGAGGTAAACAGGTAAACAGGTAAACAGGTAGATACATACGTAGACAGGTGAACATGTATACAGGTATATTGTAAATTGATGATATGTAAAATGGTAGACAATAAATAGATAGACAAATATGTAGACAGATAAACAGGTTAATCAGACAGGTGAATTGGTAAACAGGTAAATTGGTTGACAGGTAAAATGGTGGATTGATAAACAGGTTGATAGATAAATTGATAAACATGTAAATTGGTGAACAGGTAAACTGGTGGACTGGTAAACTGGTAGACAGGTACAATGGTGGACTAGTAAATTTGTTGACTGACAAACGTTTGGCAGGTAAACAGATAGACAGGGAGGAAGGTAAGCAGACAAACTGGTAGACAAAAAAACTGGTAGACAGAAAAACTGGACTAGTAAATTGGTTGACTGACAAACTGGTTGGCAGGTAAACCGATAGTCAGATAGGGAGGTGGCAGAAAAACTGGTAGACAGAAAAACTGGTAGATAGAAGAACTGGTAGACTAAATGTAAGAAACAAGCATTTTTATTCAAATTTTTAATTGGAAATAAAACACGGCGAAGCATAAACGCATACAGCTAGTAATTGATAAATTCTAATATTTTGTTAAATCAGAATTTTCCTATCAAAAACATTGGATTTTCAAAATATTATTACAAAAATATGCAAACATAAATTTACACCAAATGGAAGTGCAATTAATTAACAAGAATCTATTTGGACATTTCTATTCAACTATAGGTTTTTATAATAACGATATCAATTCCCATATTACGTATTTCTTTCATCACTATATTTTTACTATTTCTCCTGGATATTACAGTTCAGTGATCAAGCAAACCATTGCATGGTATGTTAGTTCCATAATGAATTATTTAATTGTTGAGGCGGAAAACATCTAAAACAACGATCACATTACGAACCTCACGTTCGTATCATTAGACTCGGACTAATTTTTATATTTAAGTCATTAATGTGCGAATGCACGCGATTTTGACAGATAATTTGTATAATAGTCTTCAATAAAAAATACACTGATAAGTCAAAAATATCACATGCCCATTAGATAAAAGATTGTGCGGTATTATTATTATTTGTCACGAATATATATATATATAATGCAAAAACAAAATTGTACATTAGAAGAGGATGATACAAAAATATAAAATAAAAAGAAATATTGGTAAAAGTAGTAGACCTCACGCAAGCTTCGGATTTAAGTAATAATGCAAAGAACTAAAAATATTTCAAAATATATTTCAGTACAATTATTGCTTCGATCACGACCGAGAAGTATCAGTTCTAAAAATATTAGTTCATGAAAGTGTGTTTCTATGTTTTTCTCGTACTTGACTGTTACTCTAGAACTAGGTTAATATTTAATATTTTAGTTTAGAAAGCTCTCGACCATCCATCTTATTCATTTTAAAAACCTTCAGCTTTTGACTTCTTGACAGAACGTATTACAAATAAACGTATACTGCACTTTACAGGTAATATTAGGTAACACTGTGACGTAATATCAACTCTATAAATCACGATCATGGTAAAATATTTTTAAGCAATCCACCGTGTGTAACTGTGTCGTTTGATTTTTCTAATTAATTGTATAAAAATTTCGAAAAAAAGTGCTAAAGTTGTATGTATCTTTTATTACTTTTTTTATCGATTTAAAACCAGGTGACTGTGATTGACGAATAAGCTCATCATGGAAAAGTGGCAGAATTTTGTGTAGTGAAGAAGAGTATATTCGTCATGCATACAAAACAGTGACAATTTTCTATTTAAATGAAAAAATCTAAATATATTTTGAAATATCAAGTTGTTCAGAATATTTTAGAATACGACTGTAGTTCAAAGTGTCATTTGATCTTAAAAAAAAATTGCATGAACTTTCCGAAATGAGAAAACAATATAGAGTAGGGCGAGGCACAAAGGTCCAATTTGATTTTGAGGAATTATATTGTAAAAACCAAACTAATTATATAACAACAATTTACACATATCATACAAACAAGTATTTGACTATGACCAACTCCTAGCTAATTCATCATTTTAGAAATGTGTTTTTCTTACTGTTCTCCAAAAAATTCTCACGTAATCCTTTTTACCCCAAAGGGGGGTAGAACGGGACAGCCATGAGGCAAACATATCCAAGGTCTTAATTTTATTTTAAAGAGGTTTTACAAAACAATAGCTGCATTTTCAACGAATGCAGAATATAAATTTCTAGGGACATTCTCTACTGAAACAACTCTGCGTATAACCTTGATCTGGTACTGGTATCACTTGTAAAATTGATTTTATTTTAACTTAATTTTCTTTTTTTCATCTTTGCTAAGGTTTAGTTGGTTCTTTTTACCCCACCCACATGCAAGCTTTCATAGATGCTATATAAAAAAAACTGTTGAATCTAAGATTTTTTCGTCTTTTGCACCAAAATCTATTAACTACCAAAATCTTTGGTATTCGTTAAATTTTCTTTTTGTCTTTGTACTTTTACTTCATATCAGTGCTTTTCAGCAACGTGTGTATTAAACCGCAATTAGTACTAGAGGTAAATAGATAATTTAATCAGGCCCTCAAAGAATCAAAATACTTCTGTCTAGTACATTTAACTAGTTTTCCAAACTAATTTTGGAAAAGTTCAATAACATCCATTTTCCAATAAAAATTAAAATTATTGATTAACTTACATTGAATGAGCACGAACGCTGATAACCTAAGTTGCACGTGGTAATTACTTGTCATACATACCTGAAAAAAAAATTTTAATTAGATTGTATGTATATATATATATATATATATATATATATATATATGTGTGTGTGTGTGTGTGTATATATGTATATATAATTTACTTTCAGATCTGTGCTTCATCTTTACTACAGATGATAAACCAGAGATCAGCATGAATTATTGTAGCAAGTATTTAAAAATTATTATATCCTATACTATTTATTTAAATATAATTCTATTATCCTCATTCATCTCAGATATCTGTTCAAAGCCGTCGTTTTCAAGTTTACCAATACCGCATCTGAGCAAACTCGTGCATTTCCTCGGCCCTTGAACCAAGCGACGAGAATCAGTATTACTTTGGGCGTATAATCTTAGCTTGGGAACTGAACTACACTATAACTACGTTCTGTATTCTATAATCTAGATGAAATTGTAACGTACAGAGTGAAGACATAGATTCCCAAACATTCACGAAAATAAACTAATCAAATGTTTCGATTTTTTCGAAAACAACTACTATTTTAGCAGTATTGATCAATAATATAATATATATATATATATATATATATATATATATATTTAGTGCAATCAAATTTTTTTCATTCAGATTCATGTTGGTATATGTTTGCAAATACAACAAAAGCAAACTAGTGCTTTTTTCAAATTTTGCCTATGTTTTAATGACGTACTACTAGTAATTTCATCATAAAGACGATTTTACAAAATCGTTTCAAGTATAATAATAAGGATAAAGATAATAATAAATTAAGATTCATGATTTTTTCTATCAAAGTCTCGGTACAATGGTGAATATATCTGGTAAAGCATTAATTTCTGCGATTTTATACAGTTCTCTACGACATACTATATGTAATAAATCAATATAATGACAAAAATCTAGACAAAAATAGCATATTTTTTATTATTCGTCGTTTCCAATCAATTTTTTTATTACTTTTTTATATATTCAAAATTTCAAATTTCGGCGCTAAATTACCAGAATCAACAAAAACCATTGACTTCCTCCGTCATGCCGAAAAACCATATGCCAGCAAATTTCTTAAAACATAAAATTAAAATGTTTTGAATAAGCGTTCTTAACTACTTAAAACTTTTAATAGATTTAAAAAAATCAGTCCTGTCTTATATAGACATTACTGAAGACAATATAAATATATTGTGTATGGTTTTTTGAGATATTTTTGCCACATAATTAATAATATCTAGATGTACAGTAATAGTTTAACTCTTTGGGGACGGCTGTCCACCTGAGTGGAAAAACATACTTTGTGAGGCACAGGCTATTTTATAAACAATGACTAAGTTTGCATCGAAAATTTGAATAAATTACATATAGTAGTGATAAACAGTGTTGTATTTTGAAAATAATTTTAATTATTTTAGTAGTATTTTTAGCCTTTTTCTTTGCTATATAGTCTTTTTTAAATATTTAAAACGACCGAGCGCTCTTAAATATGGCAAAACGACTGGTAAATTTTGTGAATTAAGCAGTAGTAAAGATGAGTTTCAAATAATACAGACGATTCTCCTTCAATAATCGAGTTTGACATACATCAACAAACGACAACACATACCAAGCAATATAAGACATCCAATAGATTATTTTACTTTATATTTTATAAATGAATTATTAGATGCCCAGTAAAGCTACTGAACGGACCGGGAACAACAAAAAACATATCGAATTTTAGAAATTTGCAATCATTATCAATAAAAATGTGTTTACATTTCTGAAAACCTGAAAGTTATGATAACAAAATAGAAATCTCAACAATTTAACGCGGAGTGAAAAATGTTGAAGCAAAAGTCGACACGATGTCATCTATAAACTACACTCATACACAAAGGTAGTTATACGGATACCGCCTATAGACGACGCTCGTATCGAAAGGGTTCAACATTATGATGCTTAATAAAAAACCTAAACATTCGACAGATTTGTTACTTAAAAAAATGTAAAAACAATATTTTTATTCAAAACAAAAAACACAGATAACATAATTATTCAGGTAGATAATGCGGTGAAGAAATGTTAAGTAATTTACCATTCTAAATTAATTCCTTTCTAAAAACATAAGCAGGAATGACACTGCTGTATGGAGCAACAAGTCGCTCAGTAGTGCTAATAAACGGGGATAAACCATATTTTAAGATTGTCCAATCATTATTAATAGAAATGTATTTTTTCCACTTCATTTTTTGAAATCAGAAAAATACGTAATGAAATGTAATCAACAGTTCAAAAATACTAAACAACTCAAAATTACAAAGTAAAATTCTCAATAATTTAACGTATAGAGAAATATTGAAGCCATGTTCGACAGGCTGGATGTCGTCTATAGACGACGCTCACGGCAAAAAAGTTAATATTATATGGTCTAATGAGAAATTAAGCCTTTGATGGTTTTAGGTAGGAAAATTACCAAAAAACATTATATATTTTAAAACTAACGACAAATAAAAAATTACATCATTAGTCAAGTATATAATTGCATTAAAAAATGTTAGACAGTTCTATGTGGTTCTATGTAACTGAACCTAAAGTAACTAGTATTACACAAGGCACAAGGATCTCGTCGTGCTGATACGAATAGAGAGAGCGTAGTTTTCGGCATCCCAAAGTGAGCAGCGTGTTGCATGCATTATAAATGTCCGGGGCCGATCTCTCGGGGAGGATTTGAGTGCATACCAATTTGGCTTGTTAGGAATCACGGCGATGTGTGATGACACACGCTCAAGTACTCGCTTTCATCTAGGCAAGATCATGCCGAATCACAGATAATAAAGAGATTTTGGAATTAATCTAATTGAATTCGACAAATCATTATCGATCACCACGGTGATTAGAGGATAAAACTAATTAATTGGTAGGGATCGCATTTATTGGAGTATAATTTGAAATTTTGAAGGATGTGTAACTTACTGACTACAAATATGACTCGACAATATCATAAACCAAAAAATTCTCTCCGGGTCAAATGACCCATTGTGGTAGATATCGGTATACAAGAAGGATTTCTCAGAATAAACAAAACAAAACAAGAACAAATTTTTTTTATAACTGTACTTTAATTACCTAAAAAAAGTCATGAAGTCAAATGTGCAAACGCAATGAAATTATACGTGCATTTTCAATGCAAAAGTTCAAAATGGATTATTTGACCCGTTACGGTATGTTTAGTGTTAATCCCAATCGATTTTTGACAGTTTTGTTAATTATAATAATTTAAAAACAATAATAACTAGACAACTTTTTCATAAATATCTCATTAATAAATTTCACCATTGTGATTTGAAACGCTTTTATTAAAATTTAATTTAATTTGTTTCGCTAATTAAGCGGATTTAACTAAAAACCAATATTTAATAATTCAATAATAATTTTAATAGACATCAATAATTTCAATACATTTTTTTAGTTTATGAAGAAAATATCATAGCACACACATAGTTTATATAGGAGCTATTTGCCCCAATAACGGTAATCTGAATTAATTGCAGCACATTGAACAGTTGATTTAAGAGTAATATTTAAACATTTTAAGGGTTTAAACTACTCTAATCATTCGCAATCGATTTTTGAGCGCTTTAATAATAGAGGAGACTGGATCACTATTCTTTTCATCAGCAATAATTTTGATAATTGTGGCGGGAATAGCTCACTCAGTAGCGTTCTCGACTCACACGCTGGAGAAATTCTGTTCAAATCTCCAGAAATACCAGAATTAAAACATAAAATATTAAACTAGATTAGGAATTGTTAATTTGTAGAATACAAGAAAAATTGTATTAGAAGTAAAAAGGAAAAAAGAAGTTTGGTTTAGAAGATGAGAAGAACATATTGAGAAACAAGGAGAAGAATGAAAATCAGTAAAAAGAAAATTGAATAGAAGATTGGGATATAATAAGAAATATATATATATATATATATATATATGTGTGTGTGTGTGTGTGTGTGTGTGTGTGCGTAAAAAGTGTATAGAATATGATGAAAAATAATATAAATAATGTAAGTATCTTTGTGATAGTGAATTAAAAACATATATGCACATTATTTGAGTTCAAATTTTCTAGATGAAATATATTTAATAATATATTGGCTATCAAAACATTTTTAAAAATCCGGGACAATCCGGGACAAAACACCTAAAATCGGGACAAATATTGCTTTTAGAAAAAGCCGGGATGTAAGGCGGAAAATCGGGACTGTTCCGGCCAATCCGGGACGTACGGTTACTTTACTTATGTCCTATCACTAAAATTTTCCTTCCATCTCATTGACCAATTGAAGTTGGTTATCAAAAATGCATAAAAAATTTCGAAATAATCTTAATTTTTCAGAAAAACTGCATATATTTATTAATTTTCAAAAATAAAATAATCAAATATTATCTATTAACTGTAAAAGTAGCTGAATGTACTGAGTGCATAGTTTGCTACATAAATAAAAAAATATATTATCTTTTTAAATCTTCATGGAAAATTTGTTTCCATTAAACTATTTCGATAGTTTTCACTTAAATTTTCAACATTACAAATATCATACAAAGTTTTAATGTGATACATAATGCATTAATTATATTTCTTGAAATAAAAAATGTTATTAAAGAAAATATTTAATTATATTGTATAGATTTTTTTTCTCACATTCCAAATGTGACGCAAATCGAACAAATAAAACTTACTTTTGACTATTTAAATGCAATGCGGTCTACAGATCATTTTAATTTAGGGCGCAGACTGAATGCATTAATACAAAAATGTTCAAACAATCATACGGCATCTTTCTCCCTTTGGACCCTATCTCAAAATCAGTACAGTTTAGCTGTTATGGCGACCGCCACTACCCTGGCACAACCGTACCCAGTCTTCCCTATATATTTATCGATACTGTAAAAAATAAGTTCTCTTAAGACTTCATTACATAAGCTAGGACCTTAGGTCGACCTTACCGTTCAGAAAAATAGAAAATTCCGAGTATGGGTGAAATTATACATCTAATAAATATTGAATAAAATTATTTCATATATTATTAATTATAAATACATAAAATATGTACACATATATGCGTGTGTACACACATGTGCCGTGCATTCCACTAACTTTAATGCTCATCAATCTTTTCGCGTTATCAACCGAGTTTCATTTTTCATGGAGCAAAAAGTAAAACACATACTATCGAAATTTTTTATGTGGTACGTGATGTGTCAAATCTGCACTAAATCTCAACTATATATATATATATATATATATATATATATATATATATATATATCTTATCCTTATACGGAGAACATGCCTGGCTTATATATTTGGGTACTTAATGAGCCAGAACATCGCCAAGAGATTTGGCCCCTCCGTCGCAATATCTCTTGAGCGTCCCTATCAAGAAATAAAATAAAATATTTGATCATAAAGTATGCTACATTAGATTCGGATTTTTAATTCAGTCGAAAAGGCAGAACGCGGTGCTTAATCTTTCGAATGGAGTTCTTTTGTCAGAACCAGTCAAATTCAATTATTAATCCAATAAATTTCAATTAGACCTATCGAATAAATTTGAATGTACGAGGATATTATCAATAAATTGATCGTCAGTAAATAATCGACCAACGGTAATTTATTAAATGAACACTGTTTGGTGATAAAATAGAATGATGATGGTTATTTATGGGTGCACACTTATTTGTGGAATTGCGTTATCCATTTCCAATAAATGTATGGCTAATAAAAAGTTAATTCAATAATTCTAATATATAATAATGTAATGTAACAAGTGAAAATATGTACATGTACAGAGAAAATTATTTCATTCGTTATATATAGAAAGTATCATTATATGAAAATGTATATAGCAAATAAAATGTACTGATAGAAATGTTTGGCTAGTCATTTCTGTTAAAACAACATATTCTTGAAAAATTGGCATTTCTTCTATTTTTATTTAACCTAGTATTATTCACAAGAGAGCAATTCAAAGGTCAACCACACTTATTTTTGTATAAACTGTATACGAGGTGTGTTCAAAAAGTACCCGGAATTTTTAAATTTCGCGGGTCTGGAGTGTCTGATTGTCAAATTTTTTTTTTTATTGTGTTGGTATACATGCCCCTAAAGTATGATGAAATTTTCAGCTATATTCACTGTTTACTTTGTCTGTGGTAGTCGCTAAGGTTCGACGTGTTTTTCTGAGCTCGGCGATTTTTACAATGGAAGAATTGAAAAGTCAAAGAATTTGTATTAAATTTTGCGTAAAAAATGAAATAAAGTGTAACAAAGTGTGTGAAATGTTACAAAAAGCCTATGGTGAGTCTGCTATGAAAAAAACAAGTGTTTACGAGTGGTATAAGCGTTTCCAAGATGGCCGCGAAGACGTTGAAGATGACGAACGCTCCGGTCGACCCAGCACGTCAACAAACGATGAAAATGTGAAAGAAGTGGAAAAAATGGTTATGAATGATCGCCGAATCACAATTAGAGAAGTTGCTGATGAAGTTGGCATATCAATTGGCTCATGTCATAACATTTTTTCAAATGTTTTGGGCATGAAACGAGTGGCAGCAAAATTCATTCCAAAACTGCTAAATTTTGACCAAAAAAGCAATCGCATGAACATCGCTCAAGAGCTGTTAAATGACGTCAACAACGATCCAAGTTTGCTTGAAAGGGTCATAACTGGTGATGAAACATGGGTGTACGGTTATGATGTCGAAACCAAAGCCCAATCGTCCCAATGGAAGAGCCCAGGTGAGCCAAGACCGAAAAAAGCACGTCAAGTTCGATCGAATGTCAAGGTTTTGCTTACTGTTTTCTTTGATTATAACGGCATAGTGCATCAAGAGTTCTTACCACAAGGTCGTACGGTTAATAAGGAGTATTACCTTGAAGTGATGCGACGTTTGCGTGAAGCAATCCGAAAAAAACGCTCCGATTTATGGAAAAACAATTCATGGCTGTTGCACCACGATAACGCACCTGCTCACTCGTCGTTGCTTGTTCGTAATTTTTTGGCCAAAAACAATACCGTAGTCATGCCCCAACCTCCATATTCACCAGATATGGCTCCTTGTGACTTTTTCCTATTCCCAAAGTTGAAGAGACCCATGAAGGACGGCGGTTTTTTGAAGAAATAAAGGCCGAATCGCTGAGAGTGCTCAAGGACATATCAAAAAGTGAATATCAAGGGTGCTTCGAAAATTGGAAAAAAAGCTGGCATAAGTGTATTATATCTGGGGGGGACTACTTTGAAGGGGACCACATTAATGTAGACGAATAAATAAATATTTTTTTTAAAAAACGAAAATTCCGGGTACTTTTTGAACAGACCTCGTATATGGGAGACTGGGTATACGGTAGACTGCGGGTACGGTAGTGACAGTCGTCATAACAGCTAAATTATACTGAATTTAAGAAAGGGTCCAAGAGGAATAAGAGGTAGTATGTTTGCTTGAACAAGTTTCCATTATTGCTGGAACTTCCCGTACCAAAATTTTTTTTTTTTTAAAAAAAGATTAAATATTAAATTAAAAAAATGACTTTTTTGAGAAAAAAAACTTTTAGAAGTTTTTTATTTTGAAATATTTTGAAAATTTTGAACTTTTTTAGCTGCATAGAGACTAATTATAGAAGCGCGTAAGCGCCGCGTCGCCGTTTAACGGACAAACGATGTTGAGGAACTCATAGAAATGTAAACACAAATTGATACACATTATTAAAGTCTCCATAAAGTCTCTGATAATTTGATGTGCATACGTCTAATGATCATTTTTGACCGCCAAATGACATTTTTTTTACTTTTTTTACTAGATCTCCGAAACGCTAGACTTGCCTTCCCAAAAATCATAATCAGTTTTTTATCTTGCCAATACAAGTAAAATGTTTTTTGAATTATTGAAATCGGACGCTCCGTTCTCTTAAAAACTGAGTTACTGTTTTTGGCACTTTTTTCCCCGTATCTTCGGGCTAGACCTGCCTTTGGCAAAAACTAATCAAGACGTCTCCTTGTCAATATAAATCGAGTGTTTTTT
>NW_020538040.1:158476186-158576630 GCF_003426905.1 Ctenocephalides felis
ATTGTTATTATCCAAACACGAGCGTCGATGCCACTAATATAAAATTACCCTTGTTTCTTAGATAATTCGAGCACGCAGCTCGTCGACCCGGAGCTTTGGCGCCGGGTCGACACGCCAGATGTTTTTGTTCCCACGAAACGCAGGCATAGACTAAAAGAGGCACAAACTAAAATAATAAAAACTTATTTGAACTTCACATAAGTGTTATCATGACACATCAGAAAGATGCAGTTATCAAAACATTCTTTTTTGACGTTCGTGCGTTTTCTATTTTGGGTTTTGAATCTGCACAGCAAATAGATAGCATTTTGACAGTTTTTACTACCATTTTTTATGAGGAAAGGATTATAACATAGCGTTGTTATGGCAACGATATCTTCTAAGTCTATTTTGACGGAGAATTAGCCCCTAAATCTGTTTTTCATACTATCTTTATGCATTGGATACGGAATATTTACTCAAGTCAATGGAGCGTTTTGGGTCTGAATTTTTTTTACTGTGCTCCAATATGTATGAAATTTTGGAATTAGGTTCATCCTATACTCTTAAGTTCAAAAGTGAAAATAATTTAGACTCTTTTGCCACTTCCCGGGGGGATGACATCTCTTCTCATTGGTGAAATTTTATTTTTGTCAAAGTAACGTTGGATATCGATAAAAGAACTAATTATAAGAGAAAAATGTTTGAGGAAGTTCATGAAAAAAGCAAATACTTTTCAAGTTACTGGTAACTGAAAATTCGATCTTTTTGGCGTTTTTCATCGTTTTTTTATAAATTTTTCCAAAAATATACATTTTAACAAAAATCATGTAATGGACAACGTAACCAATTCACAGACAACAAAATTCAAAGAATCGACCCACATATACAAGGGTACTCAGATCGAATCTCTGTTGAGTACTGTATATAAATGTATTGATTTAGAATTGAATTGAATGTACTATATAAATAAGATAGATATATAAGTAAGAAGAAGTCATAAAAATAAGTTTTAGTTAAGGTAATAAAAAAACAATGATGATGAAATATAACATTAGTATGAAATATAAAATAAAATATTGTAAGTGGCTAAAAAGTCTTTTCGATTACTGTTCGCTGACTTGATTTTTCACATTTATTTCCGATTCTTTCAATTATTTCAATATCCTTTGATTTGATACCACCTCAAGACAACCTAAAGCTTGTATCTTGGGACTGAGGCCTGATACTTAGAAAACGCATCTCGCAATGTGCTTGGTGCAAAATCCCACAGATCAACATGGCGCAAAGCTTTTGATTCTTATAAAGCTCTTGATTCACTTAGTTCTTTGCAGCACTGTATATAGGAATGTGTATTATAGACAAAGTTGCTTTGATTTAATTGGGAGGAGAATAGTAGCCAAAAAATAAAATTGAAATGTTAACATATTATATAAATATTTTTTTATAATTTTGTGAGCAGCAATCAGAACTTAAGTCCTCTGAGCTGTTTCGATGATTTGACTTAACTACGTCGGTTTTATAGATGGCAATCCAAACAGTTGTCTTATCACTATGTGATAAATTTTTGTTATTACAATTTCTGTAATATTTGAGGTATTTGTATTTATGTTACGTAGTTTTGAAATTTATTAAAACTCTCCCTCGATAACTTAAGTTGTTGGGTTATAATTTAACCCTTGTAGCTGTGCACTGTATTAAACACTGATTTGTTTGTATAATATGTATTTGTTGCGTTTCTAATTACAATCACTGATTTGTTACTAAGTTATAATGAAAGAAGGTATATTTATCTATTGATTATTTTACATGTTGTTTCAGGGACTTTACTTTTAGAAGTGAACAACTAGTTCAATTAAAACACTTTGCTACCCCCCCCCCCCTACCAGGGGTAGCAACCATTCCGTGTAAAGCTTAATGCCCTGAAGGTTATCACTTTCATGGCCAATATAATAAAACAAAAATACATTTGAACAGTATTATTCATGCAGAAATTCCAGGGAAGAGCTATTTCCATTTGTAAACATATTGCTATATATATTTTCAAGTAAAACCTATGTCACTACTGTTTGACATCAGCCCGTCCGGAGCGAGTATCGAATTTGGGTTCTTTGGTTAAAATCTTTCACATCTGACCAATAATCCAGGGTGTGTTTTTTAATTGCCTTTGCTTACTGAGAGCATTTAGCCATATTTTTTTTACATTATTTTTACTATCTTCATTATATCATATTCTAGCTTTATATATCCTATACTGTCTAATTTTCTTTTATAACTGTATTTCTTCATTCTTCTCTTTCTTCTAACCTTGCTTCTTCTTCTAACTTCTATTTCTATTCTATGTCAAATCAACAAATCAAATTCTACGTAACTCTGAGCGTAAGCCACTTCTTCATTCTTTCTCTCTGCTAATCTTCTCTCTCTTCTAATCTTCTCTCTATTCTAATTTTCTCTCTCTTCTAATCTTCTCTCTCTTCTAATCTTCTCTCTCTTCTAATCTTCTCTCTCTTCTAATCTTCTCTCTCTTCTAATCTTCTCTCTCTTCTAATCTTCTCTCTCTTCTAATCTTCTCTCTCTTCTAATCTTCTCTCTCTTCTAATCTTCTCTCTCTTCTAATCTTCTCTCTCTTCTAATCTTCTCTCTCTTCTAATCTTCTCCCTCTTCTAATCTTCTCTCTCTTCTAATCTTCTCCCTCTTCTAATCTTCTCTCTCTTCTAATCTTCTTCCTCTTCTAATCTTCTCTCTCTTCTAACCTTCTTTCTCTTCTAACCTTCTCTCTTTTCTAATCTTCTCTCTCTTCTAATCTTCGCTCTGTTCTATCTTTTAACTTCTATTCAACTCCTATCTTCCTTTATTTCTCCATTATTTTCTTATTTTTGCGTGTTTTTGTCTATTTTTCTTCTTACTGCTACTGTTACTATTCTAATACTCTAATTTTAATAGCGATAACGTTATTTTATAACATACATTAAATAGAATTATTTTTTAAAGTTTTTTACTTAAGAATTTCTAACCATATATTCGATAGTAGCAACGGTATTACATCTTTAATTTTTTAATGAATAACAACTGTATCTTGTTCTTAACACCAATAAGTTAATTAGTAAATGTCAATTGGGAGCTGGTAGTCCAATTTAAAATTTGAATACATCCAAATATATTATTAACTTTAAATTAATTCTGGCAGTAATGGTATTTTGTTATTCTCATAATTTTAAAAGTCTTCGCGCGCTCAGAAATTATAATTAGTTTTTTTTTCTAATGAAATTAATTTAAACAACACTTAATAATTCGTTCTGCTTTTTTATTCTAAAATTATAATTTCTAAGATCAATTTAAGCTGCTTGTGACCTCATAATTCGAATAACCAGCAGCCTTTCTACCCACATGTGAGTTAGTCGTCTTTTTGATCTATATCCCTCGCGGCTGACTAACCTTTACACACGCCGTTAACAGAATTACGATTCTGAGCTCTCCTAGACCAGATTAAATATTCATCCGATATAAAATAAAAAAGACTCTCTTTCGTAACTGGCATAAATCAATTGATACAATGCATTAACCGACCATAGTGCGGTGTTCATATGGAGTTATTTGGAATGTCTTCAGTCGATGTTCGACATATGGAATATATGACATTTAAAATAAACTTATTATAAAGATCATTATTCTACACATTGTGTAATAGATATAATCTTTATCGTTCATTTGCACTATATTAATTTAGCATGACTATGTATGCACTATTCTATGAATGTATTTGCATATCTGCTCTGAATGATGAATTTTTTATATTTCAATCTAAACTCAAAAAATATTCAACTATCTAAATTAATAAACAGTTTGCACTAGGAGTACTATATTCATATCACTTCAATATTTTTTTAAGTGTATTTAATTCGATCAATTTTATGGTTTATAACTTTTTTATTTAAATTTTTCATGTTCATTTCAGTTTGCAATTTGAATAAATTTTTTATCGATACATACTCTTCTGAAAAAATCAACTGTAACTGTTTTAAATTTAAATGAAATATAATTAACGGTGAAGTAGTTTGAATACTACTTACTGATTTAAAGTGTACTTTGAATGAAAAATTCGAATCGAAATAATCAAGTTTTTTTTGTTAAATTCGATATTGTCCGTTGAATAAAGGCTAGGATGTTAGATGAAACGAAAAAAAAATCTATACAACTTTCATGGATCTGCCAGTTCCAATAATGTAAGCTTAAATCATATGTATGATAACAACGACAAATATAAATTTTACAATATAGACATTGTTTGAAAATTATGAGCTTTTAAGTGCAACTTAAAAAACCAACTAGAATTGGTAAAATTGTGACAATTTTTTTGTTATTGTGGTTAATATTTATTAATTTGGATTCGTAATCGCAAATGAAATTTCTAGGACCACAATGAGAAATAATGACCCCAAGTTTTCAAGAAATAAGACTTTTTATAGAAGTTTTGTTGAATTTAATATTTTTAAAATCGAAGGCAAGTTTCCACAAAAGTTGGAGCATTTAATAAAGATTGTAAATTGCGAAAATACTTGATAGTTTCATAATTCAAACGTTTGAGTAAACAATAAAAACCTAAAAATGACATGATTTTTGCTACTGCATTTTACTCACAATCAGTTCCAAATACTTCATACATACACACACACACACACACACACACATATATATATATATATACATATATATATATATATATATATATATATATATATATATATATATATAGGATGTCCCAGAACTCAACCTGAAGCCTGTCCCGAAAAAAAAAAATTTCACGTTTTTTAAAAATTATGAGCTTTCAAGTGCAACCTAGAGCTTTGGTGAAATTGTTATTATTTTTTGGTTATTACGGTTAGTTTTTATCAATTTTGTTAATTTAAACTTTGGATTAGCAATCGCAAATAAAAATTCTAGGACCACAATTAACAATAATGACACAATTGCCCCAAGTTTAAAAAAAATAAGACTCTTTGTAGAAGTTTTGTTGAATTCAATATTTTTAAAATCGAAGACTTTGAGAGGCCCTCCTTAAAAAAATGTACTAAAGTGTGTTGGCAAGTTTCATACAATTGTAAATTTCTAAAATTCTTGATAGTTTCATAATTGAAATATTTGAGTAAACAATTAAAACCTAAAAATGACATGATATTTGCTAGTGCATTTTACTCACACCAGTTCAAAGCTCGAATGTTCGAAAGAGAAACATTTGAACTGAATGTGAGCAAAATGCGTTAGCCGTTATCATGATATTTCTATATTTTTATTTTTTACTCGTTTTTTTATCATGAAACTATCAAGTATTTTACGATTCTACAATCCTGATTAAATTTTTTTATGGAAAGAATTAATAAGTCATTTGTTAAATATAAATGATATGATATTAGATATAATATGAAAATATGAAAATTAATAAACTATGATTGTGATAGTAAAAAACAGTATAAAGTTATTTAAATTTTACCATCGAATATCGTACTTTAGCACCATCGTCGTTCTCGTAGCACTGATCTCTTTCGCGGCGTAGTTTAAAAGTCTCTCGTGGCGAGTAAAGTGCATTGTAGTGCTTGTGTAACTAGAGACCTCGCGGAATCGCTGAAATAAATCAAGGCAGCCGTCGATCGTATAACGCGCCAGCTGTAAATCATACACCTAGCACATTGAACGTATTCTCATTTGTGCCGTTGAGAAATAGCGACTTCAGGCTGTCGTTTCATGATGGAAAAATTACTATTCTAGTACGAAATCGTAGTACGATACGATACGATACGCGCGTAGCTATAACACTGCGTAACAGTATTTTTTCCCCTGAAGTGTTATAATGGTTTTTAAACACTTCCAGGTCTCTGATTCTAAAAATGGTACTAGAACTTTGGTAACAAATCCAGTTTTTTATGTATAATAATGTGCTAGATTTACCTTAAATTACAATAAAAATAAAGCATTTTATTTTATGCTTTCAAAAGCCTTCTTTTTTGATTTTTGAACATGGACAAAGATTGACTGATCTCGTCGTAAGCTTCCAAAATTATCAGACATCATGTAGACGTTTCACCTTCATAATCCTGATACTTGGTGGAATAATAATTATACAGACCCACAAAATAAAAAAGTTGTCTGTTATTGGGTGTACGGCATATGTTTTCCAATGTAGTTTTTACCGCTGAACACAAATCTAAGGTCAAAATTGGGTGTAAAATGGCAAAAAATTGAAAAAAAAATGAAAAACGACAAAATTTTTGATATATTAATTTTTATGCATGATACTTAAAATCTTATGATTTTTGTTATTTCCTGGCACTTTTTACCTTAAATAACTATTGAGTATTCACTTTCCCAATCCTAAAAAATTCAAGTTTTAAAGAGCTTTAAATGTCTTATAACGACTTTAAAAATTAAATAATTTCAAATGGTTTTAGAAATATTTTATTGCGGATTCTTAGTAAATTCTTTATATGGGGATGCCTTCTACATAACATTATCTGAAAATCTTCATTCTAGAGAGCATTATTTGAATCGTTGTAGGAGTACATGTTCTAAATTATTGAAAAGGAACTGCCATGAATAAAATGCATATTTATCCTTTACGATTTTCAACAAAAAAAATTATGTATGCGCTCGGTATGTGAGAATTCTGGATGTAAATTCCTTCATATGCATATGTGTAAAAAGTATTCCTTGGCGTAACAGTTAAGCGCGCTGTCGTGTTGGACGGGGTCCTGAGTTCGAACCCCGTTCTGGACAACCTGACATCGTGCAGCAGCTATGTCCATTTCCACTTCAAAATATAGATCAAAAGTATGTTTCCGATTGAAAATAGCTCATTTCGGTGTGAATGGCTATGGGAAATGTCTCACACTATTCTTTCCTGAATCGAGTTGGAATTTAATTCAGCCCACTAGGGCAGAACTACCCATTATTATTATTATTATTTACATTTACGTATTATTCAACTATAAGTACAATTTGCTAATAAAATCAATTTTTTACAATATATTATGAAATTTATTTAAATATATCATTTGGGTTGATTAGTTCTTGGCGTGATCGTTAGTACTATTATAATCTCCATAAAATTATTTATTTATTTATTTAATCTCCATAAGATTATTTTTTATTGTCAAATGGCATTTTTTTACTGTTTTTATTGGATCTCCGAAACCGCTAGACTTACCGTCCCAAAAGTCCAATCAGTTCTTTATTTTGTCAATACAAGTAAAACGGTTAATGAATTAATAAAATTGGACGCTCGGTTCTCTCAAGTGAATTACCATTTTTGGCACTTTTTGCCTTGTATCTTCGAAACGGATAGACCTGCCTTTGCCAAAATCTAATCAGCACGTCTTCTTATCAATAGGAATCGAATGTCTTTTGAATCATTCAAATTGGTTGAACCGTGTTTCCAAAATCGTTGTCAAAAATTTGTATCCGAACACCCTCACACACACATATATCCATTTTTTCTAAGGTATGCCAAATGTTCACAATCCTCTGAAACGAAAGATATATAAAATTTATCATTTTGGATTTTTTTGCGATTACTATAACTTAACCCACGGGAAGTTAAAAAATGAAGATTAATAATATTATTACAGGTGGCTTGATTTTATAATTAAAATAAATATTTATTTTTATTAAAATTGATTTTACAATCGTTAATCACCAAAGGAATTAAAACACACTGAATGCAAACTTTCTATCATTAATCTAGAGTAAAATAGACATTTAAATTATATTCCAGAATTCCAAACGATGTTTTTAATTAAACGCCTTGTTTTGTAGAGAAAACGGTATCAAATTCTAATATAAAAACTTCATTTTTGATTTGAAGCATTTTAACTCGTGAAGAATCCCACGCAAGAGCGCACGATGAAAAAAACTTTTGTTTGTCTGACAGCCGGGGTCGCATTGAATAAATACATTTGATTATAATTTAGTATTGTGCGTTTGTTAGGTTTTTAACTGAATGTGGCGTTGCGATACAACAATGCCCGCGAGCGCGTCTAAAGTCGTCCTTTTCAATTCAATCATTCCAAATGACCCTGACATGAGAAAATATGTAAAGCAAACAAAATATATGATATTCTATATGTATTTTATTGTACAAACTCGGCCGCTTGCATTACTGAAATCTGTTACACACTTTGGATGAAGTTCTTGTTTGTGTTTGTGGCCTGGGGGTTGGATTGCTGAATTCTGCCATAGATCTTTCAGAATATACCATTTATAAAAGACGTTGTCAGGGAGAAAAGATTCACTCATTACCACAAAATTGCAACTTACTCAAACAAATTTTTGCAAGCCTTTCTACATGTATCAATAATCAGAAGACAACGAGAAACTCTACTCATAGAGTAGTCTAGGTTTACTATATATTTACGATTCTAGTTTTTTTTTTTCAAGATGAATTACTAACACACACATAGACAATTTCGAATTTCCTTGCTCCCAAGGGCTCAAATGGTTCCAAATTGATAAATAACAATTCTCTGAAAGTTTTAGCTCTTAATATTGTCTTTTAGATAGGGCGCAAATCAATTAAAGTTTTGTATGGAAATAGCATGAAAAAATTTTCAAAAATTTTGCAGAGCGTCGAATTTTCAATAAAAAATGACACGAATTTTCACTTTTAATTCATTTGTCGCTAAGTTATACCTAAAAAAAATTATTTTTAATTTTCAAAAAATTTTTCATGTTATTTCTTGGAACCATTCGAGCCCTTGGGAGCAAGGAAATTCGAAAATGTCCATATTATGGACCACCCTAATATATATAAATATATATATATATATATATATATATATATATATATATATATTAAATTCTTCTGTACGGATGTATAATTTGATACTTCTCCTAAACGGTTATTCGGATTTTGATCATTGTTTTTAGAATTTGTCAAAGGAAATTTTTAAGATTTAAAGATCGATAAAACTATAGTAATATTGTAGAAATAAATGGCAAAAATTATAAAATAACACTTATCATTGGTTGACATTGAAAACATTTGAACTGTCATCTGCTAGAAATGTCAATTCACTTGAAATTTGAATTGAGCTGAAATTATGAGCCTAGATAATATTAGAATATAATATACAAGGAAAATGTAATGTCTACTTTATTATTGTCGAAAAGCAGCTGAGATGTGCTAGAAATTAAAATAATATAAGATACAGCCAGCAGTATATATCTGGCAGATGAAATTTATTAATAAATTTTTTTAAAAATTTAAAAATGTATCAGCTAACAACCTTTGAAATGTGTGCTTTTTATTTTAGTAGTATTTCAGTATTATCATATAAGCTAGTCTTATTCTACTGTTCGAGTATTTTATATTTTTATATTATCATATATATTATTGAGATTTATTAAGAATGTTAATTAGTGAACGTTAATACAAAGAAAATTTCGAAAGGGTTAATAATTGGCCGTATTCTTTCTATCATTCTAACGTTTTACATTTAAACCACATATGTATGAAAATTTTGATGAATAATTTTGCACACGGTATAATATATACCTTTCAAAATTTTATTAAATTTTTTTTAAACTATTCATGCATGGATTTACTCCTACATTCTGCTTACTGATGACTATTTGCAAGCACAATATTTTTGTACAAATTGCATAATTTTTGTTTTGTTATGTTTTAATTAACACGTTTTTCTTTTTTTTGCAGGTGAGTTCCTAACAACTATGAAAATTTTAATTATACTTGTGGTAAGTCGTGCTTCTATCACATAATTGTTAGCTTCCTCGTTACCAATTAATGTTTCGTCGTAATTCAGAAGCTAAGTACGAGATATCTCTTGGACGTATTAGCATTTTTAACAAAACCAAGGCGAAAGAATAAACTATATATTTCTTCATATGGACGAAATACTCGAAATTTTTTGTGGAAATAGGATTGTTAGTGTTTCATTTATTTCGTCGTTTGAAATACTGATCCTCTCGTATAGATGTTAAATGACATGACAGCTCTAATGTGGGAGCAAGCATTTCGACCAAAGCCAATTCTACAGCGAACAATCACATGGTCGACTGCGCGCCTGAGATGGGCACATCATGCCCCGATATCGAAACTTGGCCCTCAAATTTTCCCCTAAATCAGTGATCACTAAACTATACTTATTCGATACTACCAGAGATAACAATATAATGTGAAATCAGGGATAATTATTTTATTTGGGATTTTATACTAGTACCAGTATAACTAAAACATGGATAAAAATCTATTCTGTCGATTTAATCTTGGTTTAAGATCATCAATGAAGATTTACTAAATAAATGTGTATTTTTTTATATGCATAAATTTGTAGTAATTTATTCATACAAGTAATGATCTCTAAATAATCGAAATATTTTATTCGACATCTATACGAAACAACTTCTTATTTATATTCTACAAAATAGTAGATTGTGACTGAGAAAGCGTAATAATTGATTGCATTATGATTTTTTTATATTCTTTGAACAGAGATCAAAATTTAATCGTATCAGATTCAGGAACAATCAGATTTACTAAATGTATGTGTAATATATTTGTTTGATGTGCTTAAATTTGGAGTGATTTATTCAAACATGTAATGATCTCTGAATAATTAAAAAATATCATTAATATTTTCTTTATTTTAGACATTTATATGAAACGACTTTTTATTTATATACTGCAAAATAGTAAGTTGTAACTGAGAAAACGTAATAATTGTTATATTTTTTTATATTTATTTGAACAGAGATCAGAACTAAATCGTATCAGATATAATAAGGATCAATCAAGATTTTCTAAATATATGTGTAATATATTTTTTTATGTGATTAAGTTTGTAGTGATTTATTCAGACAAGCAATGATCTCTGAATAATTAAAAAAAACTTAAGATTTTCCTTATTTTTGGTCGTTTATATGAAACAACTTCAGGTTCATATTCTGCAAGATAGGGTATGGTAGAGAAAACGTTTAATTGGTTTCATTCAGATTTTTTTTTGTTATTTATTTGATCAGAGATTGCAACTCAAATTTAATTTTTAATGATCAATCGCAATTTACAAAATATATTTTTAGTTTTTTTTTATACTTTTAGTAGTGATTTATATATGCAAACAATGATCTCTGAAAAATTGAAAAAAATTAGTAATATATTGTCGTCTATAGAAAACAATTTTCAATTAATATTTACTTGCAAGATAAGTAGGCTGAGAAAGACAAAAAGTAATAATTGTTTTTATTATGTTTTTTTTTATTTGGACAGTGATCCAGAACTTAATTGAATTCTGTTGGTATTTAAATAGAATTTGAAATGGTCAATCAAGATTTACTAATTATATACGCTTTTTTGAGATGTCTAAATTTGTTGTGATTTGTATTTGGACAAGCAATGATCTCTGGAGAATAGAAAAAAAACTTTAATATTTTTCTTATTTAGTCGTCTGTGTAAAACGACTTTTGATTTATATTCTACAAGATAGGAGTAAGTGATAGAGAAAACGTAATGAATTTCATCATGATTTTTTTGGTATTTAATTAACAGTGATGAAAACCTAATACAATTCTGTCCAATGTACAGTGTACAATATTTAATTTTAATTTATAATGAATGGTCAATTGAAATTTACTATATATGCAGTTTTTACCATATTCAGAGTGATCTGATGATTTGAAAAAAAACTTCACTTTGAGTAATCTATGTAAAACGATTTTAATCTATATTCTGTAAGATAGGAGGCTGTGACAGAGAACTTAGTAATGATTTTATTTATTTGAACAGAAATGAGAACTTTAGTCGATATTTGAATTTAATTTATGAAGATCAACCAAAATTCAGTACATATATTGACATTTTTCAAATGAATAAAGTAGCGATTTATATGGGAAAGCAATGATTTCTGAAGCGTTAAAAAAATCATTATTTTCTTTATTTTTAGTATTCTATGTAAAACGACTTTGCCTGATTTATATCGACAAGCAATTATCTCTGAAAAATCAATAATATTTTCATCATAAAAATGAGGAGAAAGTGGCTAATGTAAAACAACTTTTGAATTATATTCTGCCAGATAAATCATAAGTTTTGTTATAAAATTTATTTTTTTTGTAATTTATTTGGACATCGATCAGAACTTTTGAAGTTTATGAGTTGCTTTGATGTTTTTTAAAACTAAGTGACTCTTTTAGAGGTCTTCATATCATGTATTTAATTATTAGAATTTTTCTAACAGTTTCTAACGATCTTTAATTTGATGCAACAATGTCGGGTAAGGTAGTTTCAAACACATTGCCATCTATAATTGTTTCTTTTCAACCGCCTTTTCTAAAATTTTTGTTTCATTTAATTTCAAGATAAATATTTAATTTGAAATAAATGCGTTAATGAAATATTTCAATAGTATATTTAAATCCATAAAAGTCTATGAAATCGTACAAATCTTAAAAAGTGTTTGTTTTTACATATCAAGAAGAGAACCAATAATTAATATCTCTTCATTTGGTGGCAGCGGCGGGATACCTACTCCGAAATTAGTAATAAAACAATAAAAAATATGTGTGTGAGAACAAACTTCAACTAGTGAATTCAAAATATCTAGATTATGGCAAAAGAGATTTATCAATATTACACTAGAAGACGTAAGGAAAAGGAACTAGCCGCAGGATGAGAAAATATTTGTAAAGATAATATTATATCAGTTTATTTAATAAAACTATAAAATTTAAAAAATCTTACGAAAGGATCTTGTAGAAATAACGTTTGGCAATCGTTAGACTGGACCCTCTCTTGGTCCGGTCACCATCAACTGTATTCCATCTATTCCACACGAATTACTGTGAC
Source organism: Ctenocephalides felis (assembly GCF_003426905.1). Classification (NCBI taxonomy): domain Eukaryota; kingdom Metazoa; phylum Arthropoda; class Insecta; order Siphonaptera; family Pulicidae; genus Ctenocephalides; species Ctenocephalides felis. The sequence goes on from NW_020538040.1 coordinate 158,489,016, forward strand.
TTTCCAATACGCTCATTTTGCTCTCCAGTCGAACGGATCTTTTCTTATCTGACTCTATCATTTAATGATTATTCACAATTGATACAATGAGATAAAACTTGTAGAAAACGATATGTTAATCAATACCATGCGGGACATAAACGGGATCGGATATCGCTACTGGCCACCAATTAACTTCTAATTAGAAAGATAGCAATCGGACTGTGAATATTTGGGAAGCAACAACATGAATTGAATGAATTAATTAAGATATCATTATGGTAGTAAATCAATTATTTATTTGTCGGTTTAGATACTAATTAAATACATACGCACATTCATACATTATCATTATTATTGTTATTATAATATATGCGCATATATTTACATGTAGGTATATACTTGATTTTATTTTTAGAGCCTTTTTTCACAAAAAATATCTAGTTAATTTTTTGTTTTTAAATATTTTCTACGTTTCTACGTTTCGGGGATATGAGATATCCCCCTTTTAGGAACTTTGAATTATTGAAACTAATCGACCTCAAGATTTACATGCAACATTTGTAATTGACCTCAAGATGTTCATGTTCACTTTCAGAAGTACATGGACCGACATATATTATATATTTATTAAAACATCAAGATTTTCAGTATTATCTCGCATGTTTTATGAATTTTTTTTTATATATTTATAGTAAAAAATATATTTTACTCCGTTATTTCAATCTTTTGACTGCAGACAATGTTGGATATATTGCAAGTTTCAATTATAAATATATGAACGAACACATAAGGGAGATCATAAATTTGAAAAATTTAAAAAATATCGAAACTAAAAAAAAAATATTCAATTCAATAAAAACTTATAAATTTACTGTATTTATAACAATATATTTGACAATATTTAAAACATTTGTTATTAATTATTGAATATTTTTTATTGATTATTGATTATTTTTATTTCTTGAATTTTTAATTACAGGAAATTCCAGCAATTAGCTTTGAGGCATGATGCCTCTAAAATTAGGTATTAGATTTTTTTTCAAAATAATCTAAATTTTCAAGTAAGATCAAAATTTTGAAATACTAAAAGAAAAATCGAATTTAAAAAAAAAAATCGATTTTTGAAGATGTCTGTAGAATACGCTTGTTGTCCAATTTAATAAAAAGTTATGATTTTACTGTATTTATAACAATATATTTAAAACAATTACTACTAATTATTGAATATTCTTTACTGATTATTGCGTATTTTTATTCCTTGAATGTTTAATTACGGTACAAAAAGTTCCAGCAATTTACTCTGAGGCACCAATAGTTTTGTTTTATAATAATGTGTAAGTGATATGTGTAAAATTTATAAATTTTAATTTCTCTCTAAGACAAATTGCTAATTTTCGTAGCCTGTTTTTGTTTTTGTAGAAAATGGTTTCTCTCTTTCTCTTTCACCCTCTGTATATATATATATATATATATATATATATATATATATATATATATATATACATATATATATATACATATATATATATATTTATATATATATATATATATATATCATTAGTATAAAGTAATTTTAAAAGTTTAAAATAAAGTAGTTCTATATAAATGGATATAATTAATCACTCTCAACTTTTCAGATGAATGAAACGCATTGATCTTAGTGAGAAATTTCTTTCTTTTTTCAACAATAAAAACGGTAGTAAAAAGTTGCACTAAATTTAAGTTTATTAATTAAAACTCTTCCGAGCAAGTTCTTTGTGTGCTTTTTTATGTCACGCTGCAGCGATTTCAATATCATTCAAAAGTCCGTGTCGGTTGATGTAATATTAAAAAGAAGAAAAAAATTCAGGGACGCCTTTTTTGTTATCTTGTTTTTTTGCGAATATTTTTTTTTTGCAATTAATATAAGTCGCGAGCTCGAAAGGCGCGAACGACCCAGGGAGATACAGATAAATTTATTCAAATTTATACGAAAGGAATGGGAGCAGCGTATCATAACGCGGGCCACGATATAGAAAAAAAAATTAAGTAAAAAACGGTATCGGAAACCTCCTTTTTGTTCTGATACCGAATTGCGTTTCCACTAATGATGTTATGTTAGTATCTTTTAGTAAAACGTGTTATTTGTTTCAAAAGTATGCAAATCTTGGATTGATGATTTTAGGCATTGTAGATCTTTTTCTTGAAAAGAGAACAAAATATTTCATGCTTTAGGATAATTATATATAGGGTAGGGCGGGGCGCAAAAGTCCAATTTGACTTTGAGCAATTACATCGTGAAAACCAATTATATCACAATAAATAACATATCAAACAAACAACTATCTGACTATATTCAGTAAAATTTCCAGCTAATTTACTATTACAGACATATTATTTTTTGCTGTTTTGCAAAAATTTGTCACCTGGTTCTCTTTACCCTGTAGACGGAGTGAAATGGGACAGCCAGGGGGCAAACAGGTCTAATGTTACATCTTAATTTTAAAGAGATTTCACGTAATAATAGCTACAGTAATCAACAAATGCAAAATATAAATTTTATGGGCACATTTTTTACAATGATAACACTATATATAACCTTGATCTGGTATTTTGTCATAAATAATCATCAGCAGAGTTGAATTAACTATTCAACTTACTCTCATAAAATTATTTTTTTTTATTTAATTTTCTATTTTATTTACTATTTTTCATTGTTTACACCTTTGCCAGGTTCAGTTGGCCCTTTTTACATCATCCAGTGTAAGCTTTTATAAAGGTTATATGAAAAAAATGGTTGAATCTAACTTTGGATAGCAACGTCGTGAGAATCTAAGTGATGGCTGGTTATACATCTTTTGCCCTCTACTTTCAAATATTGCTATTAAAAAGTTCATAAATTACTTGTTTTTGAGATATTAGTGGTGAACCTTTTTACCCACGGACTTTTCAGCCCCGCTCTATCTTATACATACTAACAATAAACAATAAAATTAAAATTATCTATATTAAAAAATTAAAAAATAAATTTGGTAACAAAAACGCTTAAGTCTTGAAATTATTTTCGTCTCTCATAACGAGCTAATTATAGAAATTCTAAATACACAATCTTTATAAATATCCTGTCAAATATTTATGTTTACTTATTATTAATTCCTGACTCAAGAATTTCTGACAAAATATTCTTTGTTTACCAAGATCACGGAAACGACATTTTGAACAAGACAAATGATGTTTATGAATTTCGAACGCCAGAAAATTTGAATAATTGAAATACGTCGAAATGTATGTTACGTATTTGGGTCATCATAAAATGTTTGCCTAAATAATTCTGATAAATTTGACATAAACCAATTTTTTAAAGCACTATATAATTTATTTAAAAACCAGAAATGCATATATGTATGTATTACTCTGAAGAAATTTGATGTAAGCATATGATCCATATATGTGACTTGTGAGATTACGCGGATAGAAAAGCCATTGATACGAAAATATCAATGCAAGGAAGACATAGCAATTCATATAATACGATGACATATGACAAGAAGAAATTGTGTAATTCGTCCAATATTACAATCGTAAATCCTTGCATTTGGCTAATGTCGAGATCGTAAGAGGATCTGGATGATAAAAGATAAAAAATCATATTTCTGAATATTGCGGAAATGCTGCACTTATATGAGCAGTAAAAATGATAAAATTTATCTTATCATAACATATTACTATTATGAACTAGTGAAGCATGACATCGTGTCTTAAGGCAATTTGTTGGAACTTCCCGCACCATTTTTTCTTTAAATAATTTTTTTTAGAACTTTTTTCTAAGGTATGCCAGTTTCATTAACTTGAGTCACATTTCTTTGATCAAGTTGTAAATTAAGCTAATAATATATACTATATATGATATGGTACTATTTATCTATAAAATATTGAAATATTTTTAACTAATTTTAATTAACCAACAATATCAATTTAAATCAATAAAAATAACACATGTGAGGTTCACATTCCATCCGTTTGGAACACACGCAAAACTTTGTTTTAAACAGTAGTTAAAATTTAATACACAATATTTAATGACTAATATCTTTTAGTGAAATTTATAATATACTTCCGCATACTTCGACAAGTTTATAATGATAGACGATTCATTAAAGTGACGTTAGTACTATCTCGTTAGTGCAAACTCGCTTTATTTTATAGCAATTCAATTGAAGCAATGAAATTTATCACGTCAATTTTAAAAAGAGAGCTTGGAGATTGGAGAAATTTGCAAAATTAAAATTTAATTATAAATAATAATTAAATCTTCAGGATATATTAGCATTAAAACAGCTTGAATTAGGTAGTAATATCAAAAATATATGGATATAACAAAAAAATATACTTAGGGGGAAGTCCTCGAGTGCCGGACACCTAAGGTTATTTATAAATAAATCAAAAAATATTTTACGAAATGTTTATTAAATTATGATTTATGTTAAATAACAAAGTTAGAAATCAAACTAAATTAATAGAACCGCAATCTTTGCTAAAAAGTAATTAATACTATCAATCAAACTTTGGTAACAAAAAATATAATTTTAAACAGTGGCACCTAGTACCGGACATTTCAAAATAACCTGCATTGATCACATATGTAGCCATCTCCACACTTTGGAATGTTTGCACATTATAAACACAGTATAAACTCAATAGTTGTTTTTCCATTCGTTATAAATAATATTAACAATATTTTAATGATAATAATATAAACCTAAATATTCTCTTATGACTATGAATAACTAATAAATATTTACTTATAAATAACAACTAAGTTATTTCAATCTTCATCAGGAAAAATGATGACTTCAATCAAGTGGCGATTTTCTCTTCAGTCTACGACGATAGTTTTCTGTTAGTAAGGAGTTTACTGGTGAATTTAGTAAACATAGTTGACTAATTTTTTTTATAATATTAAACTATGCATAATTGACTGTATAAAAGTATAACAGTAATATATTTCCGCTTGTAATAAATGAATATGCATTACATAAACGCATTGCATTACAAAATGAGCACCGTAAATAAAAAGTAAATTATTAAACATTGTGCAACGGGGGTTCTTACTTGCACTAATAAATCAGCCGTAATGTATGATTTATCACTCAGCGTCCGCTCTCAAATCAAAACTGCCTTGTTCTCTCCGTGCCCGTACAGCCAGACACCGGTTTCCCCTAGGTCGAAGCCGCCAATGCGAATTTCACGTCTAATTAAACGCGATTAATAATTGTAATTAACAACGCGGCGCAGTGGCGCTTTCGTGTGGGGTCTTGGAATAGCTGAGACGGTCGCAAAATTGCAGACCCCGGGGACCTATCTACGGCGAAAATTAGAATAGATGGCAATAATGGATAGGTTGAGTTATTCAAAAAGTAATAGTTTTTTTGGCTGAATGGTTACCACTTATTCTTTTCGTGTACGAGATGGTAGTGTCTCGGACATTTTATAACAAATGAATTTGTGAAAGAAATATGTGTTTTTAAGTTAATTTTCAAAATAGATAGGTCACATTTTCGATATTTTACCCAATTATTAACTTCCCGTAGGGTAGTTATAGTAATGGACCGAAAATAAAAAATGAAAATTTTTACATATCTTCACGTTTTGAAGGTTTCTGAACATTTTGGGCATACCGCAGAAAAAATGGATGTGTATGCGTGTTTTGTATGTCGGCATTTTTTAATCCACGTTTTCGGGCGCACGGATTAACCGATTTGAATGGCTCAAACACCATTCGATTCCTATTGATAGAGAGATGTGCTGATTAGTTTTTGGCAAAGGCAGGTCCAGCCATTTGGAAGATACAAGGTTAAAGGTGCAAAAGACGGCAGTTTTTGACAGTACTCTGCGTCCGATTAGAATGATTCAAAGAATTTTCTGCTTGTTTTAACAAAATAATAGACTTCCTCCGCAATTTTATTTTTGTAGCTTTGGGCAATTTTTTTGATTTCTTTTTTTACTGTAGAAGTACATGTTACTTGGTAGATTAGCCCGGTTGGCACATATCTTGGAGCACAAATGGCTTGGCGTAATACTTCGTTTTGGAAGCGCTGGATTATTTGTATGTTGCTATTCTTTGCTGAACCCCATATTTGAAGACCGTACGTCCACACCGGTTTCAGGATTACTTTGTACAAAAGAATTTTGTTGAATGTCGTTTTTTTGTGAGATGACGCATAAATCTTAATTCTACAACGTGATAAATACAACCAACATAAATATTTATTACCTTTGCTAGGCTTTTCAACCAGAAAAACATCTTTATATACAGAAGTGCGAATATTATAGGTCGCTGTGATTTGAAAAGCACATAATTGATTAATACTAAATAAAAGTTCAGATTTTTTTTTTTTATATAAAGGCTTATAATTAGTATATTTTGTTCCCTTAATATTTTTAGATGTACAACAAATATTCGGAGAGGGTTAACAAGAAATTGTTTTAATTTTAATGAAATCAAGTCTAAATTAATTCGAATTGTGTTTAATTGTTTTTTATCACTATTATTCACATTAACGGTCATTCTTTATCAACATACATATATTATTATATAGAAAGTATGTAAGAACAAATAAGGAGATCCAATAAAAAAAGTTTAAAAAATGCCATTTAGCGGTGCTATATGATCATTAGACATATGAATATCAAATTATCAGATATTTTTGATAATAAGTAGAAATTAGTAATTTTGTTGAAATTTCTATGGGTTCCAGACCAATTTTAATCAGTTATATAGCAACGCGGCGCTTACGCGCTCCATATTTTGTCTATAAATCAGCTACAGAGCGCGTTTGCTTTAAGAAAAGGTTAAAAATTTTCAGAAAAATAATTCAAATTTTTCAAGAAAGTCATTTTTTTCAAAAACTTTAGAATTCTCGAAAATCTCATTTTTTCAAAGTTATCAAGAAATATTGAAGCTTTTTTAAAGCACGATAATATGCACCACTAATTAATTCCTCAATTTATAATTACCAACCGTTATGCAGCATCAACTACGTTCAACTAATATATTCCGCAGAAATGTACATGCTTTCAACTTTCGACATTACAAGTCATATCATATCACAGTAGGCGCATAATGTTCTTGAGAGAGAAAATCAAATATGTGCATGTTGAACTCACAATAATAAGAGACTCGGAGAGAATAAGTAACTTGATTATGCGATATATTGTGCTCTTTGACAGACAAGCACTGTTGAAATTAAGAATACGAAGATGCTCAGTGGAGATGTACTTGTGCATCGATTCATCGAAATTTATATCAATCATTGTCGATTTTGTAATTTCTAGCGTTATCTTATGCAATTTTCATCATTTTCAACTTACATTGTTTGATTCAGGTACCTAATATCTAGTAACTATCATTATTTTAAGTTCATTATTCCTTTTGCTATCAACGTCGTCTATAGGCGACATCCTCATAACAACCTGTGTGTACTGTGTTGCCTTTACACTTTCAGTGTGTCGACTCTTGCTTGAATATTTGCTGACATCCATTCTTTCACATATATAAACTATTTACGAATATCATTTATTTATGTAGAGTTTATACTAAATTTATAATTATTTTCATTTATTATAATATTTAACCAGGTAGATGTGAATTATGTGGATAAACTATTGGTCAATAAATGCATTCCATTGTGGCTCTGCTATAAAATTGCTAGTTTTACCACATGTCTAGCATGTCATTTTGTTCATTTACAAAGTTTTGTTATTTATTTGAAACCATGCATAGTATTGTATTTTTTACATTTTATATTTCAAAACCGCTGACATAACATATTAGTTTTTATGATTAATTTTAAAATAAAATTAATAGAAAGTGTGACATTGCGCTTAGTTCTTTTCTGTATTCTGGCCTGCGATTTAAGCTCATTTTTTACCTCGACCAATAGCAAATTTAAGATTATAATAAAATCATGATTTTTTTTGACTTCATATAACAGCAATTCAATTTCATTCTTTTATCAGTGTTCAAAAGGCTTTCTACTGAGTAACATTTTAGAACATATGTTAATTATACATGTACCTCCAAAATTACTGAATGCCTTTTTTTGTATAAAGACAGATTGTAATCAATAAAAAAAATTAAACATAATTAGAGATTTTTTTGATACTACCTCGGTTTTTGGTCTAATGGAGTTTTGGTCTTTAATGTCGAATTTCAAAATCCTTCATCGATTTTCCATTGGTCTTTTAGTCTTATAGTTTGCACTAGCCTACGATGTACTAGTAAGTTCATCCACATGCCGTCTATTCTTCACACAGGATGACAAATGGTCGAATCATTTCTATCTTTTAACAGCGCCGCGTTCCTAGTCTTTATCTTTTGTTCGGACAAACGCATTTATACACGCCACATAGATTTATATATAACAATGTGATAAGGAAGTATTTGCAAAGTCTTGTTTTTTCACACTTACAACTAATATTAGCTGTTGGAATAATGCCTATACGATTATCATTGTTTATAAAAAAAAATTCTAATCAAACTTGCATAAAAACTCACCTAAAACATCAAATTATATGTAAAGACTTTGGTATTTAACATTATGTTTTTAATTTATCTAAAAAAGCTAATTGGGTGAATCTAAATTCAAACGGAAACATCCATAAACGTGTTTTCATCACGCAATTTGTGTAATTTAGTAAATAATTCTAGATAAAGGTTCATCGTGCAATTTGATGCACGTTCTCCTTGGACTAGTGTTTTGAGCAAGTTGTTATTCCAATAAAAAGTAGAAGTTTTCATAATCGCATTGGACGGCTTGATATCAAGCAGTAGTGATATCGGTTTTTATTTAAAAATATAGATGGAAATATGTTTCGAAGTGCAAACAGCCCTTTTAGGCATTGCTGCAGCCAGGGCAACCTTGGGGTTCAAAAATTAATAAAAACCATAAATAAATAAACTCTTAAAAAGTTCACTGAATTATGAAAATCGATTAATTGCCTTCTAATAGCGTCGTTATCTAGAAATAGATATCGTTCAAAATAGCTGAAGCATAAATTACATTCAAATAGGGTAGGGCGGGGTACAAAGGTACAATTGGACTTTGAGCAATTATATTGTAAAAACCGAACCAATTATATCACAACAAATGACACATATCAAACAAACAACTATCTGACTAGGTTCAGTATACACCTAGCTAAATTCATCCTTGTAGAAATGTGTTTCTGCTGTTTTTTTTAATTTTTAACCAGTTCTTTTTACCCCATAGGTGGGGTAAATTGAGACGGTGAGGATGCTAACAGGTCCGATATCATATTCAATTTTAAAGAGATTTTACAAAATAATAGCTACATTATTCATCCAATGCAAAATATAAATTTCATGGGTGCATTTTTTAGAGAGATAACACTGTAAATAATCTTGATCTGGTATTTCGTCAGAAATATTCATGAAAAGAGTTGGTATAACTATTTATTTAATTTATCTCTTGTAAAAAAGCTTTTTTTACCTTAATTTACTTTATATTTTTTATTCTTTTATTTTTTACACATTTGCCAGGGTAAAAGCTCAGTTGGTGCTTTTTACTCCACCCAGGTGTATGCTTTTGTAAAGGTTATATGAAAATAACTGTTGAATCTGATTTAAAAATAACAATAGATCTTATTAATCAAATAAATAACGTAAGTATACTTAAAAATTACATTAAGGTTTCGTAAATTAAGGAACAGTGCCAAAAACACAGCCAAAACAAATAACAACGAAAAAAAACTTTGGTTATGGATTTTCAAATATTTTTGTTTTTCTCCTGATAGCAACGTCGTAAGAATTAAGGTGATGGCTGGTTATACATATTTTTCCCTCTACTTTCAAATATTGTTGTTAAAGAAAATTTTTAAAATATTAGTGGTTTTTGAGATATCGGTAGTGAACCTTTAAGCCTCGTTTTTTTTAATGAAATAAGCCTTTCAAATAAGTTTCAAAAGACTCACATAATTGATTTATATTTGGCCTCGATATATATTTTTCTCTCCATATAAAAGATATTTTTTATATTTAGTGATATATTATTTCCGAAATCGATCTCGATGACGTAATCCTTTGTTATTTTTTATACATAGTACATTCTTCCGATTTCCATGCATTTTACAAAACATTTTTTTACGATTCGCTTATATCATGGACACATCGTATGTTATTATAAACAAGGAAACTCGATATCACGATGACATCGTCAGAATAAATATCAGCTTACCCCGAAGACCCTAACAAAAAATGAACTTCTCTATAGCGGGATGAAAAAAATGCGTGCAATCTGAAAGCCATAAACCTAACGAGTAAATTGTCAAAGTTTTGCTTCCATAAATCTACTGCCGAGCCGTACAATTCCCTGAAGAACGAGTCGGCCGTATAAATTTTCTACGAAAACTTTTCTATGCGCGGGGTGGTCGCCCAATCAATACCAACAGTCCATAAATATTTTAAACACAGTTTAATGTTCCGATGATAACGCCAGGCGGGGTGGGGTTTCACCCCCCATTCTGGGGCGTCCCTTCGCGGCTGTTTACGATTCATTAATTCATCGTCGCGGTGCGCCGCTTCCGACAGATTTTCTGTTTTGTTTAAAGCTTTTTTGGGGCAAGTAAAAGTTTCTTTTCATACTGGCACGAAGTGTTGAATTTGTAGGTCGTGTGGAAATTACGACGTGGACGCAGGAGGTATAGAAACGCGAAAAGCTGAAATAATATTTTTATATTTATTATTGCATGTAAGTGAAACAAGCCCGAAAAGGTATCTGAATATTCACATATATCATACGGTGTAATGCAAGAAATAATTTCAACGAGGTAAAATTAGGTTTTGGCATCTTCGTGCTACATAACAATAAAATAATTTTTTTTCGACCCGCGTGATGGATTGTCAACACACATTATATATTTTATCAACTTCACATTCACAGGTAAGTTATAGTAATCGCAAAAAAATAAAGAATGCAAATATTTATATTTCTTTACGTTTCAAAAGTTTCCGAACATTTTGCCATACATTTGAAATATTGATGTATGTTGTTATATTATACATTAGAAATATTGATGCGTGTGTGTTTGGATACAAATTTTCGTCGACGATTTTGGGAACACGGATCAACCGATTTGAATAATTTAAAAAATATTCGATTTATATTAATACGGAGATGCACTGATTAGTTTTTGGCAAAAGCAGGTCCAGCCGTTTCGAAGAAACAGAGCAAAAAGTGCCAAAAATGGTAATGCAGTTTGTGAGATAACGGAGAAGTCCGACTTGAATGTATCAAAAAACATTTTATTTGGCAACATGAACAACTGATGGAATTTTTGGGGAAGGCTGCTGGTCTAGCACTTTCGGAGATCCAATGAAAATAGTAAAAAAATGCCAATTTGGTGTCAAAAATGATCATTAGACATATGCACATCAAATTATCGGATATTTTATGGTATTATGATATTTTAATAATAAGTACAAAATTTGATTACATTTATATGGGTTCCGTATCAAAGTTTATCCGTTAGACAGCTAACGCAGCGCGGTTGCTTTGAAAAAAAATTCAGAAAAATTTAAAGTATAAAAAGTTTTGATATAAAAAAGAATCATTTTTTTCAAAAAAGTCAATTTTTCTCAAAAATTTCAAAATTCTCAAAAATCTAAAGTATTTCAAAGTCACCAAAAGTTTTTAAAAATTTTAATTTTTGGTACGGGAAGTTCCAGCAATTTGTCCTAAGACCTTAAGGCCATGCACCACTAGTTTTTCTTTTAATTTAGTTGTGTTGAATTTATTTATACTTTGGCAGTTCCGTTGTGTATATTGAACGGAGGTAAATAAAATGATAATATATGTAAAGATATTGTGCGATGAGAAACGATCGCTTGAGGACGTTCGAGAGTCCAACCTCGTCAAATTCTACGTCGAAACGGAATCAATCATTACCAAGAATTATATGTACATAAATTACTAGCTGCGAAAATAAAGAAATTTATTGTGTGTGTTTGTTTTTCAAGTCAACAGAGTTTGCATTTGCAATTTTGCATTCATTTTTTAAGATTCATTTACCATTTGTTTTTAAAATTCAATTTTTTTTTAAAAAAATGTAATTATGAATGACAATATGTAATCTTATGACCAAAATAGAGTTTACTCATTGGCATCCCTTTTTGTGTTTATTTCCACAAATAATTAAGATATTTTTGATATTTTATTGAAATTACAATACGATTAATAAAACTTGACCATTGTGGTATATAGTTTTTTCATAACGACTAATTAACTAAGCCATTCAAATCTCTATATTTTTGTTTATAATAATAAAATAATGTATACACTATTAAATATAGAATATAGTGTTAGTGCCAGGTATATGCACCTTATTGCTATTATGTGCTGGATTTTTAAATAGTTTATTCAGATAATTGCTTGTAGATCATATGATGTAAGAAAAAGTATTAACTATTATTAACGTTGCGGAGGGTAAGTTATAGTAATCGCAATAAAATCGAAAATGAAAATATTTGTACATGAGACTTCCTGAACATTTTGGTATATCTTAGAAAAAATGGATGTATGTATGTATGTATGTGTGTGTAAGGGTATGTACGTATGTGCGAATTCAAAAAACATTCAATTCTTATTGATGAGAAGACGTGCTTTTGAAGATACGGAATGAAAAGTGCCAAAAATAGCAATTTGATTTTTGAGAAAACTACTCAAATACACTTGTATTGACAAATAAAATTTGGTAAAAATATGGTGACTGTAGATCCAGCAGTTTCGGAGATCCAGAAAAAAAGTTAGATCATCAGACTAATGCACAACAAATTATCAGATATTTTAATAATAAGTACAAATTTTGTTTTCAATTTTTTGTGTTCCGTACCAAGATTTATGGTATTTAAATTTTAGTTTATAGTTCAAATAAATTGCACCAGCATTTTCAACACTATGAATCAATAGAAATTCGATTTCAAATTTGAAATTTGAAATGATTAAAAAAATCAAAATTCTCAAACTATTTTATTCTAAATTTTAAAATATAGGATTTTTATATAAATATATCTGCGAATATAAATTATAGAGTCAGTTGCTTCGTTATTCTACTGCTTTTGTTTTTACCTTTAATTTTTAATTTTTGTTTTTATCTCACTGAGGTACAAATGATAAGGCGAGCTTGTATTATTATAAAAATAATATAATAATATTTAAATATTTTAAATAGTTTAAATTAATATTAAATTTGATTTAATTATTTTATCATCATTTTAATAGCTCATACGTTTTATTTTGATTGTTATTACTATAATTCTTTTTAATATAATTTCAATAAAAAAATAATCTAAATAATTTTTAAGAGAGGCAGAAGCACTATGTTTAAAAAAAATCTGTAGTTGCATTTTAACGTAAAAAATAGTCAAGTTGAATTTTTTTTTTGGACTATTAAAAATAAAGAATTCCTAATTCAAGATCAATTTTTGTAACAGATCTTATGCTTTACAGTATGCTATTTGATAAAAACAATGGCTCTGTTAATATTAATGGTAGTGATTACAAAAGTTACATACCAAATATACATTTTAGATACAAATACAATTCTGTATATTTTAAGCTGGTCAACAACGAACTTTTACACCAGTACGACTAAATTAGATAAAGTGACAATAATGCGTTATTACATCTGTGAAAGCATAATTTTATTTACCGAAAATGAAAACAATTAGTAACAAAACAACTGAATTACTTCTACAGTATTGAATGTGTAACAGTAACTGTGGAAATTGAATTAATATAATTATTATATCTATTAAAACAATGCAGTGCACGAATTTATTAATCATACAGGAATATCGAATAATGTAATGCGAATACATTTTAAGTAATTGCATTGTGCTCTATTTATCAATTGATAACCGCGTGTAATGGTAATACAAGGCCCATAAATTTGTGTAGCGTAATGAATAATTTAATGATATTATGGTATCTATGCATATAGCCTTATTAACATATAATCATGTACACATTGGACATTACATGATGATTATATTATATGTATATTGTTATTTATTTTTTGTAAATAAACATTCATGCACATTCATTCATACTTAAATATTAAACGAATGAAACTTTTTAACTTATCGTAGGGTAATTTATAGTAAGCGCAAAAAAATCGGAAATGAAAATGTTTGTATATCTTTGTATTTTAAGGTCTTCTGAGCATTTTGACATTCCTTAGAAAAAAATTATGTATGAGTGCGTGCGTGTGTACGTGCGGATACAAAATTTATTCGAAGATTTCAAGAACAAGATTCAAAAGACATTTCACTTGCATTAGAAGACAGGTCTAGCGGTTTCGGAGATCCTATAAAAACGTTAGAAAAATGCCATTTGACATATGCACAATAAATTATTAGATATTAGATAGAAATTTCAATAATAAGTTCAAATTTTGTTCACAATTTTATGAGATCCAATTTTCAATGCCAATATTTATACATTTTAACCGTTGGACTATAAGTTTGTTTAGAACAGTGGTCGGGGAACCAGTGCAAATAGCTCCAAATGGGCTTAAAATGCAATTTTTTTGAGTAAAAAGTATGCATTTTAATGAATATTTACTATATTTGCTACGTAGTTCTCCGTATGGGAGTAATCTTTATTCGCTATGAGGCTAATATCAACTTAGACAAAAATATTTTAGGGTAATGATTGAAAATGTTTGGAAAATATCAATTATCGCATTAATTACTTTTTGCTAGAAAACCAAACTAATATGTATTAGCATTTTATTTTCGAAATAATCAGTTAAAATGCTATCTAAATAGCTAAATTTCATTTCCTTTCAGTACATATATTATTTCTACATTTTGGAAAGTTCATACAATTTGCCTTAAGGTAAAATGCCACTAACAACTTCTTATTTTATTTTATTGGTCACTGATTGATACACAAGGCGAATACATTCATTGATACACAAAATGCAACCACTTTTCTATGACGATTAGGGAGAAGTCCCGTAACCCCGGACGGCACCTAAAGCCGGACACTCTATTCAACACGTATTATTTAAGCGAGTATAAATCTTTTTATTTCAAAATACAAGTGAAAGGGGCACGTGCACACTGGCGCAGGATCACGCGTCAAGACTCACCTGTGACGCTCACGGCCACGGCGGGAGCAACCCTTTGTTGTTTTAGGCGCAAAAACACGGCGTCACATAAATATCAACGGAAGTAGTTCTAGTGTATTTACTAGTGGCATTCAAAAATAAAAGTAGTACTTGATTGTTATCCGTAAATTGGTAGAATATTATTAGATATTTTAAACAATTTTAGTAGGCACCACCAAATGAACGAAATTGCCTGTCCCTTAGCACCGGACACTAAGTCGTCTCTTAGCGCCGGCAGTAAACATATTGATATTTCTTGTGAGAATTTACGTAATTTATTCTAATTATTTAATTTTATCTGTATGAGTGCTAACGGTCACTACATACCCCCATTTTTCGTATTTTCTAGTCAAAGAATGATTATCTTATGACGAATGCTCCAGCTGAGAGCATCGGCGTGGCCCAGCCAAAAGGGTGGGTAAATAGTAAATAGTGATTTTTTGCAATATCTAAGAATATTTGTCCAGACATTCAGACATTCCAGAGTGTGGAGATGACTACATATGTGTTCAATGCTGGTTATTTTGAAATGTCCGGTACTAGGTGCCACTTTGTAAAATCATATTTTTTGTTACCAAAGTTTGATTGATAGTATTAATTATTGTTTAGCAAAGATTGCGTTTTTGTATATTTAGTTTGATTTCTAACTTTGTTATCTAACATAAGTCATAATTTAATAAATAATTCGTAAAATATTTTTTGATTTATTTATAAATAACCTTAGGTGTCCAGCACACGGGGACTTCCCCCTATACCCGTCAATTACAGTTAATTTGTTGATCATTAGTCTTGGAGAAATGAACCCATTTTCAACTCGTGAATAAATAAGTTAATAATTGTCCTAAGTTCTTATATTACCTAATTTCAGATTTTTAAATTTCACCTTGGATTTATGAGTAAATTTTTAATTTTGTGAGTCAAATGAACCTGTAGCGGATAGTCTTCATGAACTACTACCGTTTAAAGTTTGACAACTGGTCTGAGCTATCTTTAGTTACTTCTGCACATAAGTTTCAGCATTTCCTGAAGACAATAAGGCTAGTCTCAGTACTATATCTCTGTCGAAATACGCAGTCTAACTCCAACCTAAAGCTGGCCTCTGTTGATAACAGTTACATTAATTTCATGTTTGCATACCGTCAGAACAATAAGTTTGCTCGAGAGACTCCGGCAAGAACTTCCTTCCAATACCATGCGTCTTCAATTCTGACTTAGTAAACTCGCGACGTGCCGATAAGTGAGAAGATTTCAGACGTTAATTGCTATAATTTCATCAGTTAAGTTACATTGTTCGAGTAGGATTGGATTTGGGTAGACCTGTCTCGTGTCTGCTTATACTCTATTACATTCTACTGCAGACTAAAATGTAACAGATTTCAATGCCACATGAGTATACGATTTTAACATTTTATGAGATAATCAAATAGTTTTTTTTATGATTTATTTTTATTCACCCATTTATTCTGTCACTGATTTCTAGAGCAATGTCAATAAAATTACTAAATTTCAGTTACCTGAAGTGTTAGATCATGTTCATTAATGATCGAGTCAAGTTTTTATAATGATTATAAGATTTGCAAATTTAATTAGGTCTAATAAAATTTATCATCAATTTTTTAAAATTTATTTTACCAAATATATGTTTGCGTATTTGGGTGGTATCGAACTGATTAGATGGATCATAGTATCATCAAAAACAAAAATTTCTTATTTTGTAATTGTAGTTTTATAATGTAAAATTTTTAATTAAAAATGTTTCAATTCGGCGTTTTGTTCTTCCTGGTATGATTGCAGATAGTTTTTTTAATTAAATTCATTTGAATACATCTTTTATGTCAGATAAAAATTGTGACTAACATTTATAGAAATTTTTAACTTTTTTGTCACGGATTTTTTTCGGAAGAAGAATACTACTATATGGAACAGCGAGCCACCCAGTAGGGTCGACCGGAACAATTTTTAAGATTTTAATTTTTAAATATTGCTTTTCTAAAGAATCACAATTATACATTAGAATTCACAATATTTTAACTCAGAGTGAAGTAAAGTTCGACACATTAGATGCCGTCTATAGACGACACCTGCACACAACTTCTGCACGCCCATAGGCGACTCTCGTAGCAAGAGGGTTGAATTTTATTGTTTTATTTTATTGGATTATTTTATATTTGATACTTATTATACTTATTATACTTATTATATATTGCATTATCATATTTTTGAAATTTACATCCAAAGATCAATAAATTAACTCAATTTACTTATACAACTACAATTTATTGGGCTGAATTTTTATCATGGATAAAATGGATCTTTATAAAATGGATATATTTTTATATTTGATAAAGGAAACTATACAAACAGGATAACCCTATATAAACTAGAGATTTGTTCTATTGCATGATCATTAGGTGGGTCCCATCAATTCATCTATGTTACAACATTAATGTTTATTATAACAGTTTAGACTAAAGTTGATACAGATTTTTGTTAATGATATTGTTCTTAGAATTATAAAGATTGACCTTTGAGCTCGAAAATTATCTCCATTTTCTAGCGTCTACTGACCATTCCTTGTGTTATTAATCAAATTAAATTCTAAGAAAAATTATCTACTAAATATCCGCTTATTCTTGAGATCTTCAAGAGTTTTGTAACGGAGTACTTCCGCATCCATCGCCAGCAAACAAAACAACTAAATCTTGAACGTTTTCCTTCTAACAAGTGGGAAGAATGTTGGCGAGCAATAACGCGGCACAGAAACATTTCAATAAGGGAAAAGACTGTCGTTATAAAGCTTTTGTTATATTATTTTAAGTTTTTTTTTAAGTTTTAATTAAATGAACAATATATATAAATAAGAAAATATAAAATTCGACATTATTAAAATGATAATTATTTAATTCAAAACACTTTTGAAGTGAAATTTCAAAAATAGCAAAAGAGAAAAAGAAATTATTTCTATATTATTCGTAGTTTCTATAAATCTTTGAAGTTATTAAAATAGAAAATATTTTTTTAGGCAAATCAGATATTACAGCTGTTCAAAGAATGACATTATATCGCCAGCGAAAAAGTAAAAAAAAATACAAGCGGTCCATGAATGTATGTTCATTTTAATTACATGAAGTTCTTCAAACACAATTACATGATGAGTGAAGTTGCGAAAACAATATTTGTTTAGGCGTTGTTTAACATAATTCATTTTGTGAACAATTTATTATTCAGCACCTACTTTATTTAACTAATGAAGTTTAATTTCTAAATGCCAATTACAATGAAAAACCGATCATGTCATGTTTGAAGTATTACTTTAATTTCATTATTGTTTTTGAATATTATACATATTTTTAATGCTATTATAAATATATAATTTATAATTTTTTATTATATAAATGTGTATAATGGTTGACACTAATAAATGTGTGCCTCACGAGTGTTACCATATTACTAATAAACATTATTCAAAATTGTTTTACTTCAATCGCGTGTGAACCTTACGCGCACTCTTTTTTATCTATGATTATACTTTAATCATTTTATGATATCTTATATTTTTTTATCTATTTGTTTGTTCGATTTAGAGCCTTGTATAAAATTCTATTCAGTTTTCTTCATAATTAATTCGAAAAAATTAGCACTTGTTCGTTTGTTACCATAATTTTTGTTAATTTGCCTATATCTAATTTATTTAATTTTCGAAAAACTGGGGCAATCCGGGACAAAAGATCTAAATCCGGGACAAAAGATCTAAATCCGGGACAATTATTGCTTTTAGAAAAACCCAGGACACAAGAAAATTCGAGACATCAATTTAATCCAATATGTAACAATGATTATAGCAATTGTTATTTACATGCAATTCACTTATCCATTTGCATTGTATAAAAATGTAATATAAAATAAACTATAATATATATATATATATATATATATATATATATATATATATATATGTCTCTACGTATTCAAATGATATAATCAATGCAGTATGTTTACAGAATCAAATTGCAACGAGAAATAAATGTCAATACTCGCAATAAAATTTGTAGAACTAGTCTAAGTAAATACTTATAAGCACTTTGTCAGATTCTGCATAAAATAAAACGGAACGATTTACGATTTGATCAACTTTCATGAATAATAAAACAGTTGAATTGAATTTTTGCCTCACGTTAAACTCGTACAGTAAATCTTCAATATGTATAAATAAAGTTATTATTATAGCGTAAAGGAATAAAATATGAAATTTAAATCGTATAATAATAATCTGTCGAGGTAAAATAACTTGTATTCACGTGAAGCAAATATACGGAAAGATTTTGATTGCTTTAAAACAATTATAATCCTAACAATGTGTATAATGAATTAATGATATATGAATCATACTATCTATGAATAAAAGTATTTTATTATATTTGCATATTTGAGGCAAAAAGGTTTCAAAATGATGTCGCGAGCATACTAATATACACTGTTGATCCAGGTGAATGAGATCTGTTTTTAAATGAGTTCAATTTAAGAACAGTTCGCATTTATTTCTTAAAAATGCCCCGGAGTGCAATAACACGCTGAATGTTTTTGGAATCCTTAAAATAAATTAATATATATATTATATATATTATATACATAATATTTTGGCATACTTTAAAAAATATCAATTATATTTATATTCAAATATTTGATTTCTATTGATAAGGGGACGTGCTGATTAGTTTTTAGCAAAAGCAGGTTCAGCCGTTTTGAAGATACGAGGCAAAAAGTGCCAAAAAGGGTTAAAAAATGTTTTTCACTTTGACTCCGACGCGGCGCTTACGCGCTTCAATATTTGTCTCTACGCAACTAACGCAGTCCAATTGTTTTGAAAAAAAAGTTCTAAATATTCAAACAAGTCCAAAATGAAGTAAACATTCTTTAGGCGCGACTACGGTGTAAATCTGTATGAATGCAACGGAAGTGCGTTACGGCAGGTGAGAGTCGATAAGATAAGAGTGCCAATGATTCGTCATTCGCTCTTGATGATATCATTTCTATACGGGTCGATTGTGATTAGTAGTTGTGTATGTGAATAGAGATGTTGCGTTGCATTGTATGCATACCGGCATCGACGTTGTATGCGTACCTATTCCAACAAGGAAATCGGCATAGATAAATAAATATTTTAAAGTGACATCGTAGTACTAATCTTGATTTAATGAAAAATGCCTGAATCAGAAGAATATTTTACCCTGTTCTTTGAAAATAATAAAACAAATTAAACATTTGTTCCGTGAACTAAACGTTAGTTTATTGATTAGAAATTATTTCTATATTATTCGTAGTTTCTATAAATCTTTGATGTTATTAGAATGAAAAATAATTTTAGGCAAGACAGATATTACAGATGTTCAAAAAATGAGATTATATCGCCAGCGATTATTTTTACTTAACTTAAATTTGCTACTTTGTACAGCAGCAAATAAGTTTTACTTCAATCGCGTGTGATCCTTACGTGCACTCTTTTTTTCGTTAAGGGAAGATTCAGCAATTTTCCTTTAAGGCACGATGTCATGTACCACTAGTGAGAATAAAAATTCAAAACATTTTATTAATTAAAAAAAAAATTGTCATAAAATAATTTCTTGATATAGTTTTTGCTTAAAGATAGCGAATTTCGTGTCATCAAAGATTTTTTTTTAAAAATTCAGTCTCGTCTATAATAAATAAGGTTCGACAGCAGTTGAGTATAATTTAAATCGATTTCTCGGTTGCATTTAGGACTTAGTTCATATGCAGCAGCTGAACTTTTTCAACTTTCTGTGCATATTTTCCGACGTTTCTCATTTCTCTTATTTCGAGGCCACGTTTGACAGTTCCGATTAGTTACGAAAGTTCGATATGCGTCGCGCGAGATCCTGACGTTGAATCCTTATCGCAGGATTACTTATGCATGAACATTTCCCATTTCCTTACGATATTTCGCCAAACATCTTAATGTGATATTTAAATATCGATGTGAAGCATAAGGTCGTGAAAAACGTACAAAGTTATTTTTGTTTTCCCTCTGCGGTTAGATATTGTCACGAGCGAGCTCCTGCTGTTTTTGTCGAACACAAGTTTTTATTCAGTGGAAGAAAAATAGAATTTATCAGTAGGATATGTTATTCTAACAAATTCATTTATTGTACGTGCGAAGAAAACTTTTTTGCGTTCAATTAATTTTAAGATGTTTTTACGCAATAGATTTTCTAATGATGTCAGAGAGTGAAAATATTCTATTAATTATTTGGGTTAATAAATTAAATATTATAGACCCATCTAGGAAAAGCCAATACCCGCTAAGTGTCCTCTTATAAAAGCAGTAGTAACATCGGTTTTCTCGTGGAAATATAGATATCAATATATATTTTTTTGGTTTATTGTTTATAGCAAACTATACACACAGTACATTCAGCTACTTTACAGATATGTTTTATTTGACAGCGTGAGGAGGATCTCTATCCTGCAATCGCACCTTCTTAGATATTATGTATTTTGATGTAGTAAATCATTGCAGATTCTTTTTTTGAGACGCTCTGGTGGTAAAGGCTTGAGCAGGTCACACGCTAATTGGTTTGGATGTCGACTTAGACGAGCTTTGCACCTGGAGCAGTAAAGATTAATTTCTTCTTCTATAGTGGGAATTTTGAGATCTTGATATATTTACCAGTTTGGGACATATTTTGGAGCATTCACGATTTCTTTCAAAATTATGTTCTGGAATCTCTGTAGAATAGTTATGTTTGATTTACTGGCCGCACCCCATAGTTGTAGACCGTAGGACCATATTGGTTTAATAATTGTCTTGTATATTAGGAGTTTATTTTCTATTGAGACTTGTGATTTGATTGCCTTTGTATGACATTGCTCTTTTGTATTTGAAGGAGGCTGTGTGTGGCTATGATTTAAGCAATCAATAATTTATGGATTTCCTGCAAATCCAAGTAAGTTCTATCGATTTTCTGCAAATTCAAATATAAACAAGTTTCAAACAAATGTCCATTCATGTCATCTTGATATAGGTTTATAATTTTTATTTGATTTATCTTCGAAGAGCCTCTACATATATCGGTTGTCTGAACAAATGTAACAAAAGTTGTAAGAAAATTACGGTTCCTTCCTTAATTTTATTTTTTTGACGTTTTGGGTTTTTTGAATAGTGTAAAAAAATTTAAAAAAATATCTATACGTGGAAGTCATAGGATATTATATAGGATATTATATAATCCAGTTAATTTGTTTCTCGTAGCTGTTGTTCAAGCCGTTTCTTTTTAATTAACAATAAAGAATGTAACAATTGTAACCACTGAAAAATGTTTCAATTGTTGATCATCTCGGCTATTTCCAGAATCGTATAGTTCATACAACTTGTCGAAAGGCAAAATGCTACCTACACTTTGTTAATTAAAGTTGTAGTATAGAAATCATGTGAATTTATTTTGCATGGTGATTGGTCAAGACGTTTCTTGTTAACTAGCAATATAAAAAATGTAACAATTTTAAAAATTCAAAAATATTTCAATTGTGTTCATCATCTCGATTATTTCCAAATTCGATCAGTTTACACAACTTGTCAGAAGGCAAAATGCCACTTACACTTTGTTATTTAAAGTTTCGTGGATTTGTTGTTTGTGATCATTGTTAAAGCGAATCATTAATAATCATTCTTAATTAATAATCAAAATTATATGAAAATATAACAAAAATATCAATTGTTGTTGATCAACTCGATTATTTCCAGAATCGGGCAGTTCATACAACTTATCGGAAGGCAAAGTGCCACTTACACTTTGTTTATTAAAGTCTCGTGGTTTTATTGTTCATCTTGAATAATAAAAACGATCTTTTTCAAATAGTAATCAAAATTATATAAAAAATAAAAAAAATCAAAAATATTTTTCCTGATCAACACGGTTATTTTTAAAATTGGTCAGTTCCTACAACTTGTCGGAAGGCAAAATGCCACTTACACTTTGTTAATTAAAGTAAAGTCTGGTGGTTTCATTGTTCATCGTAAATAATCTAATCGAACTTTCTTAACTAATAATAAAAATTATATAAAAATTTCAGTAATTCAAAAATATTTCAATTGTTGTTGATCAACTCCATTTTTTCCAGAATCGGGCAGTTTGCACAACTTGTCGTAAGGCGAAATGCCGCTTATACTTCGTTCA
Organism: Ctenocephalides felis; assembly: GCF_003426905.1. Taxonomy (NCBI): domain Eukaryota; kingdom Metazoa; phylum Arthropoda; class Insecta; order Siphonaptera; family Pulicidae; genus Ctenocephalides; species Ctenocephalides felis. The sequence goes on from NW_020538040.1 coordinate 158,512,361, forward strand.
TCATATAATTTTGAATTATTACCACATATACGAAGTTGGTGTTTGACTAAACAAATTATGCCAACAAAGTACAGCATGGTCAACGTTGAGGTATCTCCAATGAACCCGGAGCAATCCTCGGCAGAAACTAGTTGCTTTCGAGTATCTGAATCTCGGGCGAGCGCTGTACGACCGGCCCCAGTTTTATAATTACGGCATCGGCCGTCGCAACAAATTACCGTCCGCTGTAAATTCTCATATTCTCGCCAATAATGTATATGGCGAAGTAATTAAGTTGTACCAAAGTAAATCATTCTGCCGGACGACGCTAAAAACATAAATGCCTTCGGCCAAACGTGTGTGCGACTTGCGACTGTTGCACGCATGCAGATATTTCTACCTACCTGCGCGTACGCAATTACACAGCGAATAATTGGTCATTACAGAGAGGAAAACAAAACTTATTCCAGATCATTTCTGTGTTGTCAAAATAACTCAGAATAAATTGCAAAACGTTAGGAACGAAAACCTCGCGAAATATACTCTGAAAAGTAAAACTGTTTGACTCCACAAATATCAGCCCTAAAAGTTATCATTGGGCACCTATAGAATATATTTGCAAAAAAAAACTTATTATTTTCTTTATATTCTACTATAATAATCAATTTTCAAACTTTAATGCATTGTTGAAATTAAACTACCTGTCGTAAGGTCGTAATATTTCAATAAATTCTATAAGACCATGATATATATCATCAAAAATATTCGATTCATAAAAATCGACTTAATTTTTTTTCCACTATTAATTACAAGAAAACGGCTCTGTAGATTTTCACCTAAAACTAATCAGTATCATTCCCAACTAATATCTTTCGAACAGTTTTTGATTTTTCATAATGGATTCGGTAGTATGAGCTTAAATGTGGACGTAAAGTTTAACACTTTTTTCAAATTACAAAGAAACGGCACGGCATATTGTCGCACAAAATTGACAAACGATAATCCTCATCGAGATACATCAAATGGCTTTTAAATTTCTGTAATCGGTTCAGGCGTTTTTGAGCAAACGTCGATGAAAGTCTAATTAAACGACTTGTCGTAGGGCCGTAATATTTTAGTATGATCTATAAGACTATGGTATCTACCTTCAAAATAAAATCATAAAAAACAAGAAAACGGCCAGACCGATCTCTACCAAGAACTGATCAGCACGATTCCCAACCAATATCTTTCGAACGGTTTTTAAATTTTCTGCTGTTTACAAAGAAACGGCTTGTCTGATCGTCGTGCAAAATTGATAAACGCTAGTCCTTATCGAGATACATCGAATGGCTTTTAAGTTTTTAAATCTGTCCAGCCGTTTTTGAAAAAACGTCGATTTACGGCATAAAATCTGTTCACACACACACAATGTTTATAGGTTTACGTTGAGAATGAGAAATAATCTCACAAAACCGAAATAAATTTTGTTATATGTTCAATAGAGACATCAGAATTGATCAATCGTTTGGATGGTAAGAATGAAAGCAGATAATTCCTTTATAATCGACTTCGACTAGACAACCAGAGCGTTTTTCATCTTTGAGTGAAAAATAACTAAACGAAATTTGGCAAACCAATTTTGATACTGCCGTTTTTTAAGGCTTTGTCACCTTAAACAGCTCATAACTTTTTATGAGCTTTTAAGATGCCATATCACCTTTGCAAAAATAAAAAAGCAAAATATAGCAAAATTTTTCGATTTTCGATTTCGACTCCTTTTACTGACTGAATTGCCTATTATCCAATAACAAAAGGTATTTCAAATTTGAAATACGTCAGCAAAACTGAAATTTTAATTCAAATTGAAACCATCTAATAGTGAAAGCCACACAGACTAATTTGCCAGCCTAATATATAGAGTATTATTATCTATCTACTATTAGTAACTATTAAATCATTATCATGTCTTCCATAATTACTAATAAGCCAATTTTCTACTGCAACAGTATTACAAAATCTTAACATACGCACTCATAAAAAACACATTACATCATTTATAAAAAACTACCATTAGAAATAATCGCATAATTAGTAATCCTCGGACGGTAATGGCGTTAAAAGTTCACGGGTATAATTAACAAGTCACTTTTTGCGAATTGAAATTGAAATAATATTTGAACAAAAACAGCAAGAAAAGACCATTAATACACGTTAAAACAGACACGGCTCGAGATAGTATTTCTAATGAATCATCTTCAGAGTTGCTAATTTTTTTTATTCGTTTTTTCGCCTGGCAGACATTAATACTGTTGCGTTGGTTAATTAATTAGACTGTTAACGTAAATGCCGACTTTTAGCGCGGTTATTATACTAGGAGGCTGGATTATTATTAGATGAGCAGGAAAGTTAATAGAGACAGTGCGTAATTTTAGATGTTATTATTATTTTTATTTGAACAGCGGGTATATAACCTGTTGCGAGGATTTGATATAATTCAAATCAAACAGTTGTCCTATCTCTAAGTTATAAATTTTATTATTACAACTTTTGTAATAGTGATGATTTTTTTTATTGATGCAGCGATGCTATATTCACTTGGAAACATACTGCTATCTATGCTTCCAAGAGAATACCGATGTCACTACTACTTGACATCAGACTGTCGAAGCAGGCGATAACCCTAACCTAGTATATCTTATTAGGGTGCCCGTAATTTTGGATAAACTAATATTACAAATTGCTAGTAGTATATTTTATTATCTACTATCTCATTGGGAATGGATAAAATCAGAAAATGGACATGCTCTTGGTCTATCATGCGTTTGGTTGGTTAAAGCTTTCCTGGTTTTAGGTTTGAAACCAGAATTTTCCAGGTTGTCAACTATTATACACATTTATATAATGATAAATTATAAATTATATATTTATAATAGCATTAAAATTTGCATAATATTTAAAAACAATAATGTAATAAAAGTCATACTTCAAATATGACATGATCGGTTTGTCATTGTAGTTAGCATTTAGAAATGAACCATCATTAGAGAAATGAAGTAATTGCTGATTAATAAATTCTATAATACTCGTTCACACAGTGCATTATGTTAAACAACGCCTAAACAAATATTGTTTCCGCAACTTCACTCATCATGTAATAGTGTTTCAAGAACTTCATGTAATTAAAATTAACATACATTCATTGACTGCTTGTATTTCTTTACTATTTCGCTGGTGATATAATCTTATTCTTTGAACGGCTGCAATATCTATTTTGTCTAAAAAATATTTTCCATTTTAATAACTTCATAGATTTATAGAAACTACTTACTTACCATTAATCTTATTAATCAATATTTTCAAGGAACAGGGTAAAATATTCTTCTGATTCAGGCATTTTTTAATAAATCAAGATTTGTACTACGATTTTAGCTTTAAAATGTTTATTTATCCATGCTGATTTTTTTGTTGATATTGGTACGCATACAACGTTGATGACGGTACGCATACAACGACAGATCTCTATTCACAAACGCGACAACTAATCACAATCGACCCGTATAGAAATGATATCATCGAGAGCGAATGACGAATCATTGGCACTCGACTCTTATCTTATATTATCTGCCGTAACGCACTTCCGTTGTATTTGTACGGATTTACACCCTAGTCGCGCCTAAAGAAGTTTTACTTCAAAAATTATGTATATTTAATTTGAGTTGTGAATTTAAATAATATTATTCTATTATCTATACGCTTGATAAAGGACCATTCTCTCTCAAAAATATTTTTCTAGGCGATGTACAAGAAACCGAGCGAATATAAGTGAGAAAATAGACGAATATAAATGAGAATTCAAGTATGCGTCTCTCTAAGCACTATGAGCGGACGTGTATGTGCAACCTAAGCAGAGATAATATTTATGAACTTTGAAAAAATGATGCTACTATTGTGATTCTCAAAAGATATATGTTTTATTTATTTAAAAATCTTTGAAAAATGAGACAGATACGCCATAAAGAAAGTTCTATCTCTTCAATAACATCAGTTTATACTCTTTCTCTATATATTATATTTTCACAAATGTTTAACAAACACTAGGTTTGTATAATTCAAGAAAAGTATTCAACTGAATATAGATCTTATTTCTCATTTTTATTTTTTTGTATGATATTCATTGAATAACGCAATTTTATAGTGATATTGAAAATTCTGCTTTTTAATTTGTTATTAGAATAATTCCAGAACAATTAGAATTATCAAGATGAGCAATGCAATAACAGAATTTGTCTTACCAATGTAAATTATTCCGTACTATCTAATATATTTTCATATTTAATTTGTTATATTATCCTAGACGACACTTGTTCTAGAATTTTTTTCAGAACAATATTTTATAATTAGTTTATAAGAATTAAATGGAATCACAACGAGTATATCAAAGTATATTCTTCGAGTATAAATATCATGATGTGATGTAAATTTCGTTTGGTATATTTATTTTGGCAGTATGGGGTTGTACCGTATATTATAAACATTATTTATATTAGACAGTTTTTTTTAGAAAAAATAATAACTTGTAAACAAATGCTATGTGTGTATTTTTTGCTCATCTATTTGTTTCATCTTTCTAATCTCTGATCAAAACGTAGTCCTCTGATGACAACGTAGATTGCACTAGAAAACTAATTAATAAGTAATAAAATAAAAAAAAACTACTAATTCCGGGTTTGATTACAGCTTTGGCCAACTTGATATCAAGCAGTATGATAACACATTAACACTTTGGATTCTAGATATCAAATATAGTATCTAATGAAAATTTCCTTTTGTGGGATTTTTTGCATAATAATAGAATAGTGTAATGAGGAACCGTTCATTAATCACGTGATCGATTACTAAGGGTTTTTGGAACCATACTCCGCCCACCAAACATCACGTGTATTTCTGATACCAAGAAAAAATTGTAAAAATTTTGAATATTTTTTGGAACATTTTGAATCTTTTTTCATGTGATATCTTACTAGACCCTCTCCTCCCTCAAGTGATATTTTGTGATTTTTTGTCAACCCCTCTCCCCCTCCGCTCACCTTATGGCCTCACGTGATTAATGGATGTTCCTTGAAGAAAAATGTATCAAATACAAAAGGATAGCTAGTGGATTGCCTTCTAAATAGCCTCGCTAAAAATAATAAAAACTATTAGTAAATAGCTTTATAAATGACATATTGTGATTAAATTAAAAAAAAAACTTCACAATATTTCAAAATTATTTTTATTTATTCAAATCTATCGATTAATTACATAATAAAGCTTCAGAATACTTCATACAAAACTATCGACTAATTATATAATAAAGCTTCAGAATACGGACTACCTATATTACCTTGCGAGCTAAACGGCTGTGGCTGGCAGATAAGTATTTGAACAATAAAAACTCACTAAAAACAAATCCTTTTCTCTAATTTTCATTTCTGCCAAATTTTGATAAAGAATTTTCTGAACACAGTACTCAATTCTACTTGACGGTTTAGGAAGAGCTTTGTTCTAATAGCATTTGAGGTCGGTTGCTCGGCTATATATCACGAAAAACATAAAATGAAATCACAACGCCGGTCATGCGACAGATTGAAGTTTTAATAGATTTTTTGTATTACATTAATATTTTATTCAGATGCAGTATCTTATATAAAATATATCGACAAAAAAGTTCTTGTGAAACGAAAAATACAGATAGTGTTTCTACAATTGAGCGTAGCCCGCATATTCAGACTTAAATAGAGTGTTACATATTTATTTATATGATTATGTGGAGGTACTCAAAATTGTACCAAATAATAAAAGCTGGATGTCACTAGCAGTGCTCAATATACACGAAAAGTTTGTAGCTTTTTTAAAAACTGTTTCTTTCGAAAGAAATTGTACTGCTGAAACAGTATGCAAGATATTTAAAATATTAAATAATAAAATATAAAATATTGTCGGTTGCGTTAATGCATCTACTCATGTCATATTATGTTGATTTTTATATCTGTTCAACAAATTGATATTTGTGTGTGTTTTGTGTGACTAAAAGAATCATTCGATTACTATTGATGAGGGGACGTGCTGATTAGTTTTTGGCAAATGCAGGTCCAGTTGCTTCGCAGATACGGCAAAATGGTAATTTATTTTTAGGATTACATTGATTTAGAAGATATTCGACTCGTATTGACGGGGTGAGAAGTGAATAACCTTTTTGTGAAGACAGGTCCAGCGGTTTCCAAGATTCAGGGAAAAGTTAAAAGGACTAAATGGACTAAATGATGACTAAATGGTTAAAATGGACTAAAATGATGATTTCAAACCATATTATTTATCTATGACTAGGGTTTATACAAAAACCGACATTTCAGAAACCCGGTTTTCGAATTTTAATTTTACCAGAAAACCGGTTTTAACCGGTTTTCGAATTTTATATGGAAAATAAATTTTTGCTCGAATTTATTTATTGTTCAATTTTATAGATAGTAAACAAAATTATTTTAATTTTAATTAGCAGAACTAAAGATAATAGTTTAAATTGATTAAATAACTTTGAAAATAATTATTCGTTATTCATGCATCATTTTCACATATAAGAATGAAGATATTTTTATGATAGTGAAAGGAAAGTTTTCAAATAAATAAAAATAATACATTAAAATTAATTAAATTAAATTAAATTAAAAAAAATAAAAAATATTAGATAGATGTTGATACATACTTGTTAATATCAATTTTAGTTTTAAAAACAATTAAGCCAAACTCAGGTATTGTCTGTTCCGAGCAATTTTAATTAACTAATTTTAAACATTCTAATTGTTTTTTTATTTAATAAAATATGATTTACAAAAAACTGAGAACGTCTATCGAATTGCTATTAAGACGTGTCCTTTGTTTACTTACAAAATTTCCTAAAATAAAAAAAAACTCTCACACTTGCGACTAAATTATGCTTAATTGTTTTTAAAGCCTGATATAATAAGTCTAAGTTTTATGTTATTTAATTTGTGGCTTCTAGGGTTTAAAACTTTTTTTTTAAGTTTGAGTAGAGAAAGTTACTTCTTCAAGAAGAAGTCACACTGATTTAAATTAATATATACACTGGAATAAAAATCTAAATTAATATATACAAAACCTTTCTGGATACCATTGCAGACTGATAAGATATCAAATGCTATTGAACCGATAGGATTTCAAGAATCAAAACGCTTTCATCTATCTTTCATATTTGGCTATATTTATCATTTTCCATTTATACAGTGAAAACCGACTTTTTTCACTTGAAAACCGACAAACCCTATCTATGACATGTAGAAATATTGATACATAGATGACATAATATAATATGAGCAAGTGAACAGGTAGACGAATAGGAAGATAGACATATAGACAGGTAGACAGGTAGAAAGGTAGAAATCAATAAAGGTAGACATGTGGACTGGTAAGCAGGTACAAATGTAGACGGTTGTCATTTGGGCAGGTAGACAAGTAGATTGTTAGACAGGCAGATTATTTACACATATCGGAAAGTTCATACAACTTGCCTTGAAGCAAAATGCCATTAACACCTATCGTTGATATCTTGTTTTATTTATTTGTAATATTACAACTTTCCGTACGGTAAGTTATAGTAAACGCAAAAAATCGATAATGAAAATTGTTGCATATATTTACGTTTCAAAGGTTTCTGAACATTTTGGCTACATGTGTGGCGGAACATGTGTGTGTGTATGTGCGGATACAATTTTTCGTCCAAAAGAAATGTTCAAAATTTTCATAAAAAATTCAAAATATAAAAAAATCAAATTTTCCAATAAATCAAATTTTTTCAAAAATTTCAAAATAATATTTTTTTTTTAAATTTAAATTTTTTTAAAAAATGCAGTTTTTGGTATGGTAAGTTTTAGCAATTTGCCTTAAGGCTCGATGCCATGCACTACTAGTTCTTCAATTTTTTATTCGACCCTAATCTAGTGATTTGGTCAATTAAGATCTTATATATCCCTTACCTTACGCAGGCTGCCTCGTCGCAAATTTGCGTGATTCAAGTTCATTTGGGCGACTAGATTTGCTACGCATTTAAATGAAAGCATCCTCATGGTCGCAGTGCCATAAAACTTGGATGTGTTGTCCATGCACTCAAGTTTTATTGTTCCGATCTTCAAGGAAACTTAACTTTAGTCTCTTCTCTATTTCCGTATCTTTATTTCCACAGTAGTTGAGAACCACATATCTATGGAATTGAAATTATATTCAGTTCAATGTACAGAACATAAATCTTTATAATTTTAACGCTTCTGCATTGAACAATAAAAATATATTAAATTTTGTGAAGTCTGTTACACGAAATCGATGTGTTCTCTTTAAATCAATTCGAGACTTTTATTAGAAATATATCTTTTCTTCATAATTTATCACACTGTTTTCGAACAATTTTACATATTGGAACGATAGATATATTTGTAGGTAGACAAAGATAGTGATTTTATGATAGATAAGATAGTTATTTTTCAAGATAGTTATTTTATTTGTTATTATTATCATTATTGTTATTTATATAAATTTTAATAAGTAGGGTGGGGCGGGCCACATAGGTCCAATTAAATTTTGAGCGATTATATTGTGAAAACCAAACCAATTATATCACAACAAATAACACGTATCAAACAAACAACTTTTTGACTATGTTCAGTAAAACCAGTTAATTCATCATTGTAAAAATGTGTTTTGTTTTTATTTTTCAAAAATTTGTCATCTTGTCCTTTTTACCCCATGGGCAGGGTAAAATGGGAAGGTCAGGGGGCTAGGTTAAATGTCTAATTTTTAATTTTAGAGGGATATTACAAAACACTAACATTGTTCATCCAATTCAAATTATAAGTTTTATAAGTACATTTTTAACAGAACACTGTATATCACCCTGATCTGGTATTTTGTCAAAAAAAAAATCATCAGCAGAGTTGGAATAACTATTTATTTAATTTTTTTTTAAATTTGCTCTTTTAACTTACTTTACTTCTCTATTTCTTACATCTTTGTCAAGGTAAAGGTTTATTTGATCCTTTTTACCCCACTCACGTGTAAGCTTTTATAGAGGTTATATAAAAAACTGTTGAATATAACTTAAAATTAATAATACACCTCATAAAACAATTAATTAGCGCATAGTTAAACATTATATTAAGGTCTCGTAAACTAAACAACAGTGTGCTTACAACCAAAACAACTAACAACGAAAGAAAATACTTTTATTATGGATTTTCAAAAATTGCCGTTTATCTCCTGATAGCGACGTCGTAAGAATCAAGATGATGGCTGGTTATACATTTTTTACCCTCCACATTCAAACATTGTTGTCAAATGATTCTTAACATTTACTTGTTTTGGTGGACTTTTAATGAGAGTAACTACTGCTCGACATCAGGATGTTAAGGGAAAACTTGCTAATTATAATTTAACTCTAGTTATAAGGCAATAGCTTTAACCACTAATAAAAAAATATTACCTAGCTTTTCGTAGAATCAACTTTAAAATTTCATTCTAATATCTAATTCAACTTACCGCAGCTGCAATGAGAGTAACTACTGCTTGACATCAGGATGTTTAAGAGGAAATCTTGCTAATTATAATTTAACGCTAGTTATAAGGCAAGAGCTTTTTCCACTAATAAAAAATAATATTGAGCTTTTTGTAGAATCAACTTTAAAATTTCATTTTAATCTCTAATTCCACTTACCACAGCTGTAATGAGAGTAACTACTGCTTGACATCAGGATGTCGAGGGAAAATCTTGTTCAATATAATTTAACGCTGGTAAAAAAATAATATTTAGCTTTTCGTAGAATCAACTTAAAAATTTCATTCTAATCTCTAATTCCACCTAGCGCCGCAGCTGTAATGCGAGTCGGAGCGGCGGCGGCTGTGCGTTTAGCTGTACATGTAATATTGCTGCTGCGGCACATGGTCGAGTTATAAACTAGTGCTGCGAGATCTATCTTAATTGAGCAATTCAATTAACACAATAAGTCAATTAAGCGAGCGCAATTACCGAATTAAAACACGCGTTAGTTACGCGGCTGATTCCGTGAGCGACGCCGGCACCACTAATTAGAATAAACAACTCGGGGCAAATTTATTATTATTATATACTGTGCATTGCAATCATATTATAAGTGCCGGATGCTGGCGCAGGTCGACGCTATTTGTTTGAATTTTTAGCCGAGCAGAAAATAACTGCACGATAAATTATGGTTTTCACACTTTCATGCAGCAGATATATAAAGTTGTTTAGTTTATATGCAGCAGTTACAAAGTTTCTTTTGTGGGATAAAATATAATGCTCATGTATTCAAATCTGTTTGAAATATGATTCATTTGTAGTTGTTTTGCGCTATGTGAGAATTAACTTTAATTAATTATAATTGTACAATTCAGAGAGAAAACATATTGTAGTAGTAATTAGTATATCAATTTAAAATTTTAACGATATTTTTTCGAATATATAATCATTATGTGTGTGGCGAGCATAGCTCACTTGGTAGCGTGTTCGATTCACACGACAGGGATTTTTGGATCGAATCCTGTCATTGACTAAGAATTTATGAAAAAAAAGTGTAGTTAATTTGAAATTAAATGAAAATTGTATTTGTTAAGTAGAAATTGAATAAAAATTAAGAAAAATAGGAAATACAGAATTCGAAAAGCTGTATTAGGAGTAAGAAGAAAAAATATCAGAATTTGCTGAGATTAAGATGAAAAATGAAGAAGGAAAAATGGAATGAAGATAGAAGTTGAATAGAATAAGAAATTTGATAGAAAACAGCAAAAATTGAAAAAATTGAGAAGAAGAAGGATGTAGAATGGGATATATATAGATTGAATATGATATAAAAATTGATATAAAATAGAAATAAATGAAAATGTTATAGGTGGCTAAATGCTCAGAGTAAGCGAGGCCAAATAAAAATTAAAAAAAAAACATTATGTAACAAATATAATACAGTTATAATATAATATTTTTTAATATATCAGATATAATGAAAATATGGACGTCTCCATTTTTGATTATATTAGTGATAATTTAATAATATTATATATATTATAATGTTGAAGTCAACTTGGTCCTTGCGTATTATCTACAAAAAAGCAAAAAAAAAATTAATTTTATTAAAAATATTTTAAATTCAGTAACATTATTTTTATTTAAAATTTTAATACTAAATGATACTATTATAATGTGGTATTTAATACTAATAGTATCAATATGGTATTTATCATGTCACATGAACCCTGTTAAAATATTACACTTATTGGGTATTTCATCATTTTCATCATCATTCATCCCTATTTTAATATATAAATTTGTATTTGGATTATTTTCTCATTCACTATGTTATATAAAATTTATTTCAATTTTTGAATGAATTGTTTCAATTTTTGTTAAATTGTAAGATAGAGGTAATGATTGGGTTAGATTAGAGTATTTTTGATATTTCTTTTTTTTTTGGTAAATAAAACCATTTGCAAGAAATTCAGAGAAATTATTTGAAATTTTCTTTTACATTATTCTTTGTAATTGTTTTTAGGTTTTCATTTTTTTACTCAAAAATTTTCAGTAATAAAATTATCAAGTATTATACTCTTATAAAATCGTTATTAAATGTGCCAACTTTTGAACAAACTTTAGTATATATTTTTTAATATGACCTCTCAAAAACGATATATTTTTTATTTTTTTTCAACAAAAAGCCTTACTTCTTGAAAACTCGGCATGTGTATTATTATTTTTGACTGTGGTCCTAGAAATGTTATTCACGGTTACGGTACGAAAGTTTAGATGAACAGAATTAATAAAAATTAACCACAATAACCGAAAAATGGTCATAAATTAACCCAAGCTCTAGGTTGCACTCAAAAGCTCATAATTTCCAAATAACGTGAGATGATTTTTTTTCTAATTTTTTTAGTTAAGGTCAAAACTATTACCCTGTTTCGGCTTGATGTTAAGTTCTGGGACACCGTGTATATTTATGCTTGCAAATAATATTTTTACGTGAGACGTGTAATCAGCATTTACTAGTTCTATGAGCTGTTGTTAAATTAAATTTAAATTGAAAAATCAGAATTTCAGTCAACTGTCTTTCAATAAAATTTACTGCAATCATAATTTTGCAAAAAAATAAGATTTTATTACTTGCTATGCATCCTAAACTATTTTAAATATCTGAATTATATGTTTTTTTGTGTATGTTCATATATACTAGTTGAACTAATGTAATTATTCAAAATATTGGTAAACAAAGGCAAGTTTATATAAATTAATAATTACTAATTGAACTAATGTAATAATTTGAAGTATTGGTAAATATAGGCTAGTTAGTGTTACAATTAGCTAATAAATTATTATTGCGTCGAATAATGATTACTTATTATCTAATGAAAACATTTTCATAAGCATTGTTATATACATAATTTTTTTAACAATATATTTTTATATTACGAATCAAACTATTATTATTATTGCAAACCTTTTTTGCGAATGTATGTTGAGCACCATGCTGAAAATAAAATGCTAGATCGCAAGAGGCGAAAAAGAGGCAAACAAGATTTGTTTGCTGTTATGAGGGCAATTCTTTTTTGTTTGCTGGACGTTTTTATTTTTTTAAATTATGGGCTGCGTATGCTAGACAATACAACATTGTGAGTACTAATGAGCTTAAACGCGTTTCACATAATGCGGGATGAAAGTCAAACATAAATCAGAATTTTAATGGCTTAAGATAAATATGTTGCAAGTAATTTGCATAATGCACTGCGATGGTAATGCTTTTTATAAAAATCGAGAAAACACCTGCATACGTTTTATTTTCCAACGGGTTAAATAAATTTGAATAAAGCTGATTGATATATACATATATAGGGTAGAGCGGATCATGAAGATCCAATTTGAGCAATTACATTGTGAAAACTAAACCAATTATATCACAACAAATAACTGTCCATGTTCATTCATCATTGTAGAAATATATTTTTTTGCGAAAAATATATTTCTTGTCGAAAATTGTCATCTTTGCGTTTTTACCCCATAAGCAGGGTAAAATTAAATGGTCAAGGGACAAACAGGTTCGGATGTTTTATTTTTAATTTCAAAGGGCCAGATGGGATTTCAAAGGGACAAATAATAGCTGAATTATTCAACCAATGCAAAACATAAATTTCATAGGAACATTTTTTAGCAAGATAACACTGCAACTGTATATAACCTTGATCTGGCATTTAGTCAGACATATTCATCAGCAGATTTGGAATATCTATTTATTCAATTTATTTCTTGTGAAATAGCTTTTCTGACGCAATTATCTTTATTAACTATTTTTTATTGTTTTCTCCTTTGCCAAGGTAAAATTTCTGTTGGTCCTTTTAACCCCACCCACGTGTAAGCTTTTATAGAGGTTATATTAAAAAAACTGTCGAATCTAACTCAAAATTAATTATACATTTTATAAAACATTTGAATAATGTTTACTTAAAAATTATATTAACGTGTCGTAAACTAAACAACAGTGCTCACAACCAAAATATCTAGCAATCAAAGGCAATACTTTTGTTATGGATTTTCAAACATTGCCGTTCATCTACCGATAACAAAGTCGTAAGAATTAAGGTGGTGGCTGGCTATACACCTTTTTCCCTCTACTTTCAAATATTGTTGTTGAAACATTCTTCTTGTTTTTGAGATATTGATGGTGGACCTTTACATCAGCGGCATTTTGAAAGAACAACACATCCGATTAAAATGATTCAAAAAACATTCGATTTGTATTGACTGAGTGAATAATTGATAACATTTTAACAAGGTTCAGCGGTTCGGCGGTTTTGGAATACGGAGCAAGAAGTGCAAAGAATAGCAGTTTTTGAGAGAAGGGCGAATCCGATTAGAGTGATTCAAGAGCATATTGCTTTTGTTGACGGTGTTTTGTTTTATCATGTTTTCGTTCTTTGTAAATAAACAAAGATAAAGGTCGTCGCCTAAATAAAAGCATTTATTTCATATGAGATTCATAAAACACGACGAATATAATATTTATAATAATTGTTTTAAAATATTTTAAACAATTGACATTACTAATAATAATGTTAAAAATATTTTAAAATAGTTGCTATAAATATTGTAAATTTTATTGTCGTATTTTATAAATTTAATATAAATGTCTTTATTTGAGCGACGACCTTTATCCATATTAACGCAAGCAATATGCTTCTTGAATCACTCTAATCGGATGCGCCGTTGTCTCAAAAACTGATATTCTTTGCACTTCATGCTTTGTGTTCCAAAACCACTGGATCTGCTTTCGCAAAAATGTAGTCAATTATTCCAAATTGTAACCCTCATTGATATTACTCATTGATAAATTTTTATTGATGATTATTTTTATTTAGCGAATGTTTAATTACTGTGCGGGAAGTACCAACAATTTGCCTTAAGGAACAATGCCATACACCACTAGTTTTTTTTAAAAACTGCAGTATCATTTGTAACACATCATTTGTATATTTTCGATACTCTATTTTTTCATGTCCATTTTCCATAGATTGCAAACTTCAATTCCCGGCAATGAGTGCATGAACACGATTTCTGATCTCTATCTCTACTAGCGTAGTAGTAACGTTATTATCGTGGTACCCCGTTTTTGGGTGAGTTTGTGGCACCCGCGGGACCTATCACTCAGAACATCTTCTTTTCCAGCATTCAAGAACTTTCGAGCGAATACTAAAAAGACATTCGACCCCTCTCAATTGGCATTGTTAACATCAGATCTATGGCGAGATGATAACTCAAGAAAAAGGCTTCGAACTATGGGCCGAAGTTGCTGGAACTTTGGGTGACTGCTCGTTGTAAACTTTTTGTAACATTTTGGTGTAAACGGAAAGGTCTCTTTAGTTGTGTCATATGTCTAGGTTCAACATTCTGTTTGGTCATTTTATCATTATATCATTATTATTCTACATTTGATGTATGATGATGACTTTATAGTTTTGTCTAATTCGCAAACATTTTTCTGTTTTTTATTTATTTCTATATATAAACTACAATTATTTAAAACAATATATATCTTGTTAAACTATTGATTGCAAACAATCTGAGTTGCTAAATCAAAATTTATATTTTGAACTTCCTGTAGTTGTAAGTTCTAGTAATCATCCAAAAATCGAAAATATTTTTTTTATATATCTTTACGTTTTAGAGGTTTCTGAACATATTGGCAAACCTTAGAAAAATTTGATGTATATGTGTTTTTGTGTGGATACAATTTTTTGTTCGCGATTTCGAGCGCACGGATCGACCGACTTGAATGATTCAAAAACATTCGATTTCTACTGATGGGGAGATGTGCTGATTAGTTTTTGACAAAAACAGGTACGGCCGTTTCGGAGATCCGGAGTAAATGGTGCAGAAAATAGCGATTATGTTTTTAAGAGAAAAGACCATCCGATTAGAATGATTCAAAAAAACATTTTGCTTGTGTTGACAGTGTGAAGAAACGATTAGTTTTTGAGAAAGGCAAAAAGAATTTTTTTTATTTTAAAACTCAAAAAACTTTTTTATTAATAGGTTTTTTTTTTAAATATCGAAAATGATTTGGATTTTAATTTTAACTGTAGATAAAATACTAAAGCTTGCTTATATACTTCAAATAAATAACTTTAACTTTGCAATTCAGTTTATATAATTCTTAGAAATATGAGATAAGATCCTTCATTCTAATACCGCTTCATTAGGTTCTGTTCATTTACTTTTCATATAAACATATTAAACATCGTCGTCGAATTTATAAGCTCTTATATTTTGCCTATAAAATACGAATAATGAATGCTATATAAAAAATAGTTCATTCATTTTAAAACATTCATTTGAAATATATTGCTATATTACCAAGTGAAAACCGATTTCACTACTACTTGACATCAGGCTTCTCGAGGCGAGTATCGAACCTGAGACTTTTGATTCAAGACCCAATATTCTAGCCACTTACTCACGGGCGAGCCCAAATTTAATTTAAGTACAAAATACATATTTATTACTCACAAACTCCTTCATATTCATACTCTGTCTTTAAATTTAATTCAGGATACCTTTATTACTCAAAATTTGAATTTGATATATATGCCATTGTTTACAAGATCATATCTTAATAATAATATAATAAATTTGACATGAAATCCTAATTAAAGGTAATTGGTAACTAGTTAATAGTGTAGTATTAAATGATTAAGATAAATAGTATATTACTATCAATATTAAATGTTCCATAAATTCTTACTCCGACCTAGTCATAGGTAAGAGAGTAAAATTTGTATGGTATTTGTTCCCCATATTTTCTACCGAGTTGTATATACTACTAATGAAACAGATTTCATATTATTGAGCTCTTAAACTATATAACTTCATTTTCTATTACTATTTCGAAATGTTGGGAAACTTTAAGATTATTTGAAGAAGGTTTGCTATGTCGGGACTTCACTTCGCTATGTGCATTTTGTAATATGCGGTATGAATACTAATCGAATGCCAAGTCATGAAGTCAGAAGGGATGATATACATAAAACAAAGAAGGCAATCCAGTAATGCAAAATCGTAGAACTTGAAAAATCTGCGTTAGTAATAATAGATATAGAGTGTAAAAGTCAATAGGTAGATGAGCTATTTAACCACAAATATGTAACAATATTAGAACCGTTCGTTATTAGATTGAATATCTAGATTGATGGACCAATTCTCCGATAAAATAAAAATGTTATGTTATGAGTGTATAATCTGTCAGAACTATCAACAAACTATATATTTGCTTTGCGACCCGGCGTTTTACACATAAAACCTAACCTCCAAAAAGCATAAACGTCAAAATATTAACTTTGGTTAGACTTCACGTATGTGTTATCAAAGTGACATCAGAAAGTTGAAATTATGATAAAATGGTTATTTGATATCCGTACCTTTCGGAGGTTAGGCTTTTTGACAGTTTAGGACTACCAACTCCTACGATTATAGACCCGCAACAAAACATTTCTAGAGGCGAACCCTTAAGGGGGGCGATACATGTAATCGCCTTAATTTTAACCATTTTTTGAGGACTTTTTAAACTGGGAAGGAATGACTGAATCTTTTTGAACTTTTTAAGGGTTATTTATTATATATTAAAATACACAAAAAAAATTTTCCCTCTCGGAAAACGCCATCAATTTGCGGGCGTTCTCACTTTTCGTACGGTGATTTGAAATCAAAAAAATTAGTTTGTACGTGTTCATAAAACATATATCTTCTAGTTAAACCAAAAAAAAATTTAAAAAGTCACAAAATCGTAAATTGGCACACCTCAGAAAAAAAGTTCGATTTTTCACCTTTTTTTCAATGTTTTTTTTTGGTAAAAGGGTTAATTTTTGAAAAAATTTTTGGAATGTTTGAGGTTTAACTAGAAGCTATTACTGTAAAGTAGATGTGTGCAAAATTTCATTGCAATCGGTTGAGAACTTTTTGAGTTATCCCGCCCGCAAATTTCAAAAATGTCGTTTTGAGAAAAACGCGTTTAAAGTTTTGACACATAGAAACAGATGAGAGTAAATAGCACTCAAGCGTCGAGTTGAGGCGTGGCACTTAAATGAGTTTTTATTGTATAAATAATGGTAATTTTGTTTTGAATATTTACAGGCATATTTTTGATTATATTATCATATTTATGTTATTGTAACGATTTATGAAAAAAAAAAATCGATTTTTTTTTCTTGTTACATGTATCGCCCCCCTTAATTTTAGATAATTTGTGCATATAAAAATCTCACCTATTTTACAATAAGTTTTTCATCAATTCGAAGACGAATCACATACCCATTGCACAAGTGTTCTATACTTTTTTCTGGGACGTGCAGTTTATGATTGGCATTAACAATAATTCACATAGAGTAGTCTATGGTGTGGTATTACTGGTTTACTATTTATTCATTCCGTATGGTGTATTTCTTCCATGTGCATATAGACAGAAACCATGAGGGATTTTAAAATTGAGTAAATATCAATATACAGCAGAAATTATAGTAGTATATAGTACTGCAGAAATTATGTAGTTCAACACAAACGTTAATTTCCTGCAAAAATAAACTATGACTGAGCTCATACTGATCTGGACTCATACTTTATAGAGAACTGAGTTACGACTGAACTCGCGAATACGTCATTTCAAGCCTTTTATGTGCTTGCTTCAGGGTGACTTTGAATTCCTAGATAATAATATTTTTGGACTTGTTCAATGTGCAACACAATACATTAGTAAGTTATTATTGCGTATTTTGTGGCCTCGAAAGAAATTTTATCAACATCAAACTACGTTGTTTGTATTCTGACCGTTATAGTGGTCTATATATTATTCATAATTATTATACGAATGGGTGCATCTCCCATACATAACATATAGAATGCCGAATTCGAATTGCTAAACAGAAAAAAATCAGCACTATAGTGATTTTACAAAATTTCTTCATTATCCTAAACAAGAATAGCTCAATATAGTATGTTATATTTCTGACGGTATTTGACATTTATGACTTTTCATTTGCCTCCTGGTTTTATTTTTGAACATGGCTCCATGCCCTATACAAACACAAACCATGACTCCAGCTCTCATTTTACCACATGTACTTCGTATAATTGCATTGATCAGAACGAATCCCTCTCAGTTTGTAATTGCAGTTCCCATATTAGGCGCGCCGCTTTATTTCAACGAGTATAAATATCTCAAGTGTTCGAAATCGAATACTTGTGAATGTATGTATTTTGTTATAAATGGCAACATACAGTACATCACTGCACGCGTGACTTTCATTAAACCAAAACAAGACGATTACATCACTCATAAATTGCTCAATTAATGGAACTAGATTTTATTGTGGACAGGTTGGGTCGGCAAGATAAGAACTTTTATGAATGATGGAATTATACCAATTATGTAATCAATGAGTAATAATGGCAATTGATTGTTACATATTATTTTTCTGGCTTCTCTTAGGAAGCGTGATCTTTATGAAGTTTGGAAAATGTGATATGGGAATGTTCTTAGTTTTGGTTTAAGTTTGCGTTTTAGTTAACGTGATTGCAATATCTATTTACGATTAAGATATTAGAATGTTAATATATGTATATATATATATATATATATATATATATATATTATATTATATAAACAAAATATTCATTGGATTAATTTGACGAATATATATACAAATCTCCCATAAACTGAGTTCATTAATAAACCAAATAGATTATACCAAATACATTACATTATAGATTATCATTTTAATATATATGGAAAAAACATCAAAATAGAATTTTCGAAAAAAAAAATTCACATACATCAATTTTTTTCTGAGTTATGCGAAATGTTCAGAAGACTTTGAAACATGAAGATATACAAAAAAATGATTACTGATTTTTTTCAATTACTATAACTTATACTACGGGAAGTTATTTAACAAAATATTATAATGTTTTGAACACTTTTCTCTAATAAAAAATGAAATTGAATCCTGAAATCCTTTCCCGTGATCACCGAAGCATTGATTCCTCGAAGGCCAATATATGTTCACAAATGCGGTTGAACGGAATATCAAACTGACGTTTCTAATTATCGAACAGTTCAGTCATTATTGTGGCACTAAATAAAGCGAGGGTATAAATCGGTAATTATTGAAGTTTATGTGACCAGTGGACAAGATCTACCAGTTTCTTCCATTCACCTTTATTTTTTTTTAACCACTAGCGCATAAATTAATGATTGCGTTAAGCTCGGGGCACTGTACTTCTTATAAAGGCTTTGTTGAAGATTGACACAAATTGAAATCGTTGAATTTCTTATGCTCTCACGCAGATGCATGGAAATGATGTGCTATCCATAAGCTATTTGTAATTAGTTATGAAATCATTTTATAATGAAATGGTATCAATTGGATTCAATTTTGACGTACCAATTCAATTAATTTTTATTTATCAATTAATGAAACTTGAATTAATTAATTCATCATTAACTTTACATATATAAATTATTTGTTATTATTATTGTTTGCCAACATATGACAATTATTTTTTAGCAATAAAAATTCTGGTATTACTTTTTTCCTACCACGAATTTAACACATATCAGCATTTAAACACTTTTGCGCTTATAGTGATTGAAAATTAAAATAACAATTAGAATTATTAATAATTTAACTCATAGTGATGAATCTTGAAGTGAAGTGCGACACGCAACGAGTAGTTCATAGACGACATTTGTATACACCGGTAGTAGAGTTGATGTCGTCCGTGGACGACATTTGCAGCAAAAGGAGTCATGACATTGCTATATTTTTAATAGATAATTTTTTAGAAATTTTTGTTCATTTCTGTTAATATTTATTTTAAGTAAATAAATTCAATTAATTGGTGACCCGTACATCATGCAATTGAATTTACTAAAGTATAAGTAAGTAACAATTTTTTTTTTAATTCGGATTACCTATATATTATTAAATTCATTTAGTGAAATTTGTTCATGCATATGGTTTTCTATCCTAAGGCTATTTTACATTTCCATTTTTATTTTCAATTTTATTGAATGAATATAATTAAAAATAATAAGATCTGTATATTATTAATAAGATGATCTATATACAAATATTTTGATCTATATAAAATTTGTCCAGGTCAGCATTTATGTGTATAACTGCAGCAAGTGATTTACAAATATTTAACCAAATACACATTTTGTACAGAATACAGTAATATATCCATCTGTCTACGGAAACCTAAAAATAGTCCAGAATCTTATTTCTCGTTATCTGAATTTCGTCTTTATTGACGAATAAACAAGAGTTTTGTTCTCACGGCACAATTGATTATCGATTCTCCAAATGAGTATAAGTTTCTAAATTTCATTGAGAACATTGAAAGGAGTTTTTGTGATGTACATAAACAGAAAGTAATTAAAGTCCAAACTTGTTTCCATTCGGATTCGGCGTCGAAGAATATCAGCTGTAGCAACGTGGCGGTCTGTGATCGAATTTATTTTGAAACAAACTATAAGAAAAGATATATGTATATATATATATATATATATATATATATATATATATATATATATACTTTGATATAGAAGTCTGAATTAGTATTTTTAATTATTTATTTATATATAATGTTATTTGTAAAGCTAACTGAAAATAAAATAAATATCAATAATTAATAATTGCTTCCTGCTATTGTTTTGCGCTTTTTTACCTGCATTAATAAGAAAGCAATATGCGACGTTATTTATTTACCACATTCATTGCTGCGCTCGCATATGTTTAAAACGTTTAAATTGAAATTTTGTGATGTAATTATTTCAAACTGAAACGGTCATATTTCTTCTATCTTGGTACATTTTCTGGTCCAAAAATGGTTTTAATATTGAACGAATAAGAAAGTTTATACGGGTTTAGTAGTGTATGTGTTAAAGAACTTACTCTAAAAATTGATTATCTCTTAATTATTCAATACAATAAATCAAAAGTCTATTCTTTTGCTTATTTGTTGATAAAAGTAGATCGGTGCTGATTACGAATATAATGTACATTAATTACTAATTAATACTTGATCAAATATACTCTTAACTTGTGATAGGAATATCTTAATCACATTCTTTTCTAATGATACTATATATTATAAAAAGTATAAAACCATTACCTTCTTATATATACTGTATGATATTGATAAAAAATCACCGGATGGGATTAAATCATAATATATGTCGTAGAAAGTGATTAATATTGATTTTTAGAACTTAATTTACCGCCTAACACCTTTGATATAAGTGTTAAATTATAAACTTGTACCTGTGCTTAGACACACACACACACACACACACATATATATATATATATATATATATATATATATATATATATTATAATTATGTAAAATCTTAAATGATAAAATTTAAAACAGGTTTTATTCCAAACATATAGGACATTCAAATTTATATAAATATTTAGTTTTTTTTTAAAGTACAGTTGTGAGCTGATTAACGCTAATTTATTTTTAAACATCCAAATACATAAATATTATTACCATTTGTTGTTGATTGTTGCCTAAAGTGCGTGACAATATTAAAGGATTTTTTTTTAATTTTATGAATAAGAAGGAGCTGTTGATAAGCTAATCAACTATGTTAGTTCTAAGTAGCTGCATCTTCCTTATAACATAGCATATTTAAAAGGCAACCCAATGGTTGTCCAATCTCTTTGTGATAATCAGGAATTTCTAATAGATGTGTGCTATGTATTCGTAGAAATGCACTATAACGAAATTTTTCCTTTAAATTTTAGTTAAAATTTAAAAAAATAATTTTAAAGTGAAAACTGATATAACTGCTGCTTGATATCCATTGTCAGAGAAGAGACTAAAACTTGAGTACATAAAATCACTTGAGCAGCAAACAAGCCTTAAATATGCATGAAGGTCAGAAAGGTTTTTAAAAAATGTATATAATTTTTTAGTATTTCATAATATATTAAGTACTTTTGCAAATTTTATCTTGGCTCAAATTATGTTTTTTGGCTGCTTCGCTTACTGCGAGCATATTTCATTTTTATATTCTGTACTAACTTTATACATACACATTCTATATTATTTTTATATTTACTCTATAAAGTGTGAATATATTATTTATATTCTATATATGTGTATAAACTATTTCTTCATTCTTCTTTCCTTCTAAGTCTGATCTTCTTCAATTCTAATCTTGCTTATCTTCTTACTTCTAATTTTATTCAAAATCAACTCAACAATTCAAATATCATTTAAATTCTACTTCTTACTTCTATTCCTAAGCAACCTCAAATCATCAATTCAAATTCTATTTAATTTTAACTGAACATTTCAAATTTTTGTCTTTGGCGTTTGAATCGGGTACCCTACTGACTGAGCTATTCCTGCCATAAAATAATACTTTATATTCGATGTGTATCTGCTAGATCGTAATGATGATTGGGATGTCCAGCTAATAATAAAGTAAAATTTTCTTTCTAATAACTTTTTCATTAATTACGCCACAGTGATTATTTCGCTCACTACAGGAAAAGTGTAAATTCCCTAATAATGTAGTACCTATCATATGCAAATTTTAATTAACATAATCCAATTAATTTCCCTCGTTTACGACAGGAAAGGCCTGCCTAAAGCAGATCAGGCGAAACATGTATATGTATACTATTTAGTTAGAATTCGAAAACAATGGATTATTTGCATAGCTTTAGGAAAACTGGTAGAATCTCGCGTCTTGCTGATGAGATTGTGACTATCATAATAGCGGAGCGTCTATAGTAAACAAACAATACAGTCGACATACGCCGTAATACGGTAATCCGGTTTTAATAACGGCCGTTAAGGAAAACGCATATAGTACGGGGCCACAGATTCTACATCTTGATATTGAACAAATACAATTCTATTTTTATTTTAGTTATATTATTTTTAATATAGCTCATATTCATCCACAAAATTTTCATTTCGTATCTCACTTCGATCCAGACCTGTGTAAACAATTAAACGTGCATATATATATATATATACGAGGTCTGTTCAAAAAGTTTTCGTAATTTTCGTTTTTTCAAAAAAAATATTTATTTATTCGTCTACATTAATGTGGTCCCCTTCAAAGTAGTCCCCCCCAGATATAATACACTTATGCCAGCGTTTTTTCCAATTTTCGAAGCACCCTTGATATTCACTTTTTGATATGTCCTTGAGCACTCTCGGCGATTTTCTTTAATCGAGGAAAACCGCCGTCCTTTCATGGGTCTCTTTAACTTTGGGAATAGGAAAAAGTCACACGGAGCCATATCTGGTGAATTTTTGCACTTTGCAACACTTTATTTCATTTTTTACGCAAAATTTAATACAAATTCTTTGACTTTTTCAATTCTTCCATTGTAAAAATCGCCGAGCTCAGAAAAACACGTCGAACCTTAGCGACTACCACAGACAAAGTAAACAGTGAATATAGCTGAAAATTTCATCATACTTTAGGGGCATGTATACCAACACAATAAAAAAAATTTTTGACAATCAGACACTCCAGACCCGCGAAATTTAATTATTAGTAATTCCGGGTACTTTTTGAACAGACTATATATATATATATATATATATAATATATATATATATATATATATATATATATATATTAATTTAGAAATATGAACAAAGAACACTCTTTTTTGCACTAATTTATTAATTAATAATTTTACAAACGTTTCGAGATCTAAAATATGGAAATCTAAATTATCATTATGTGTTATCCGTTACAAGTCATTCCTTTCACTTGTAAATACATTTGTTACATATATACACAATGTATCCCAGAACTCAACGTTAAGCCAAAACGGGGTGATAATATTGATCATAATTGTCATGAGGAAAATAATTTATCTCGCGTACTTTGAAAATTAGGAGCTTTTAAATGCAACCCAGAGCTTTGGTAAAAATGTGACAATTTTCTGTTTTTTTTATTAATTTTGTTTATTTAAGAATTGGATCTAGGACCACAGCCCAAAATAATGACAAAATTGCCCCAAGTTTTCAAGATGTTTTGTTGAACTATAAATTTAAAATTAGCAAAATTGGTCGACTTTAGCAGACCGTAACCTTAAAGAAAAATGTGCACTAAAGTTGGCAAGTTCCATCAAAAGTTCCACGAATTTTATCAGAATTGTAAAATGGTAAAATAATTGATAGTTTTATAATCAAAAAATTCGAGTAAACAAATGAAAACCTTAAACTAACACGATTTTGGCAAGTACATTTTCGCTCACATTTGCTCAAAAGTCATATTTTTACCAGAGTCATAAACCTCATTATTTTCAAACAACTTCAGATAAATTATATTTCCAATTTTTCCATGAGAGTGATGATATATATATTTATAATTTTTCTGGGTATTTTAAAATAGTCTCAAATTTATTCTGAGAAATGAAATAAAAATATCAAATAATAATCAAATTAAAATTTTAAGTGTAGGTGA
The DNA here is from genome assembly GCF_003426905.1 of Ctenocephalides felis. Lineage (NCBI taxonomy): Eukaryota > Metazoa > Arthropoda > Insecta > Siphonaptera > Pulicidae > Ctenocephalides > Ctenocephalides felis. The sequence goes on from NW_020538040.1 coordinate 158,537,428, forward strand.
AAAAAAAAACAAAAATGAAGATGAAATACTCCAATATTAAACGATGCACAGATGCACTAAAAACATATGAATAATTTTTCAAAAGCTTCATTTATTATTTATTAGATGATGTTCGAAAACTCCTTACGGTAAATTTTTTTATCATCATGTTTGTGTGTATTTTTTTCTTCTTATTATTCTTGACAAAAGAAAAATAAATTTCCTTCATATTTTTTTAGAACTTTTTTTTTCTAAAAATTGTAAATTATTAGTGAAGTACAGAATGATGATACATATCTAATGTTAAAAGGTACAGAATAGATATTATTTATTATTAATTGTTATTTTATACACTTTTTTAACGTTGAATAAAAATGGCATTTATTTTTAAATCGCTGCATGACTTACTAGCTTTTACTTTATCTGACTGTAAATTAGTTTTTAAATGATCTGCCAAATTTTTGAATTGATTTTATCAGGACGTGTTTCTATTTTTTTTATTTACATACCCTCTGTATATTGATTTAAATTTATTTTGATTTAATAAAATTTCATTTTCAATTTGAAACAAAATAATATTCTTGCTTTACTTTGTGCTGCAGTTAGTATTTTTTCAAATTTTAATCGATTATTTTTGAATTATTTCTCCTAGTCGTATACATCGTACTTGAATCAGTTTCCATGAGTTTCCCGCACATCTTATTTCATCAATGTTTTTTTTTAATAATAAATAAATGTTTGAGATTCGCATTAGCTCCGATAAACGCGCGTTTTCTAATTACAATTAAATTACACTTAACGACACATTAAGTCCGTATATCGCCAGGGCGAACTGCGTCACTGCTGCCAGCTGGAATTTCAGTCGACACTATCGAATGTACACAAAATACAGTTTTCCAAGCCGGAATCGGGATATTTTAACAGGAGGAAAATATGCGGAAGTGAAATTCTTCGAATGAAACAAAACTATAAAAACGATATAAAATTTCCATACTTTGAACTATATTTTCAACAGCTTTTTTGGTGTGTAAAGTAAATATTCTGACTGATCTGATCAAGCTGTGTCGTGTTCCTTGAGCGCTGTAATATTTTTGAATTATTCGATAATTCAAATAAATGTGGAAACTGACATACCCGGACGCACAATCTATGGATTGGCATTCGATTTAGACATTTGTTAAGTGCGATAAAAAATTGCTGATGTTCAGGATGGAATATGCGCTAATATACATATATTAAAAAAACACTACAATTGCATATTCAATTTTTTTACTTTAACCAGTGTAATTCAGACAATGTCGTACATAGCTGTTATATTTGATATCTAAATTTACTGACTGTTTTCAATCAGAAGATTGTATTTAATTTTACTAAAATTGGAAAATTGTAATGTACTGTTTTTATTATTTCACGTTACAATCTGTATGTTGTATAATAAACTTAATTAATTAGAAGTGAGATTTAGCTACTTTTAAAATTGACGGTATAAATTGGAAATTTTGACACATTAGTTCATTTTTCCAAATTTTAAAGATTTTTTATAATTCAACAACTTTTTGTATTTCTATAATATCCTTGGATGTCTATTAAGACAGTTTCATGAAAATCTAATAAGAAATTCAACAGTTAATCAGTAAGAAACTGCCCTGATTGTATTTACCAAAGATTAATCAGTACGATTTCCAATTGATATCTTTTGAACAATTTCTGAATTGTTAAAATCATTTTAGGATTTTTTGCTGAAACGTGGACGAAAAATTTTGCTCCTATCTGCTAATTGAATTTTTTCCAATGTTGATGTTAAACGATTGAGAATGATTCGAAACGTCGAATACAAAATTGATAGACCGAATTATCTTCATCACAAGAACGTCTCTGATATGTGACAAATCAAATCCTGCATAATAATCTCAACATTGAAACATTCAAGAAGTAATTATAAAAGAAGTACGTCTCATTTTGCCAGACTTCATAATCATTTAAATACAAGCACACTACCATTGATATCAGGGCAGAAAATTCAAGGAAAAACAACCAGTAATGTTTTCAATGGAGCAAGCATCTACTATGCCCACTTTTTATACTCAAATAACGAATTACTTGAGTTACAAACAGCTATGGATATATATTGTTTTGATTTCACAGTATATTTACTGAAAGTCAAAAACTACGGACTTGCTTATATTATGTATTGGGATGCTGAATGGGATATTTCTCTCTACGACGCATCTAATACAACTCAACAATCGATCACGAAATATACGTACGCTATTTTCTATCTTAATAACTAGATGTAATAGAATCGAATTTTTGTTTAGATTTTAAAGTAAAACTTCTTTAGGCGCGACTAGGGTGTAAATCCGGCAGATTCTATAAATCTTTGAAGTTACTGAAATTGAAAAAAATTTTTAGGCAAAACAGATATTACAGCTGTTCAAAGAATGAGATTATATCGCCAGCGAAAGAGTAAAAAAAATACCATCAGTCAATGAATGTATGTTAATTTTAATTACATGAAGTTTTTCAAATATAATTATTACATGATGGGTGAAGTTGCAAAAACAATATTTGTTTAGGCGTTGTTTAACATAATCCACTGTGTGAACGAATATTATAGAAGTTATTAATCAGCAATTACTTCATTTCTCTAATGAACGTTCATTTCTGAATGCTAATTACAATGACAAACCGATCATGTCATATTTGAAGTATGACTTTAATTACATTATTGTTCTTAAATATTATACATATTTTTAATGCTATTATAAATATATAATTTATAATTTATCATTATATAAATGTGTATAATGGTTGACACTAATAAATATTACTAATGAACATTATTCAAAATTGCTATACGATGTATTTATTTTTACCTAAATGTCATCTTGTACAGTAACAAATAAGTTTTTACTTCAATCAGAACACATCAGCGCGTTATCGGGTACAGATAGTCAACTATAAATACAAACATAACAATAGTAAAGCAAAAAAATTCAACCCTGCCAGAATAATCTATCTTTGATAAAAGAACGAAGTAATTCTATATTCTGTGTATATTCAACAACCCGTGTCTGAATTTCTTATTCTTATTCCTAGTGTTTTATTATCATATGACCGCTTCGAGATCTACTCGCGCCGCGGTCACGCAACGACGCCGAGCGACGCCGTCGCCGAGCCGTTTTATTATTTGTCTCACAGTTGTCAGATATCTAAAGTTAGTTTCCCTAAGTGTCGTTTGTCTTGGCGAACCCAATAGTGGACGCTCTTCTCGCATAAGCGATAAATGAGGACTTTCTTGACATCACTTTGGATAACTGGGGGATTGCTCGAAATTAATGGGTTCCAAAAATTGTGCAAGCGCTTCTTGGGTCAACATGAGTTATTGTAGTAAGAGGATAAGGATAGGGGAAATGTCGATCTGGTAAAGGAATGAACTATAGTTGAGAATAATTGCAGGTGGTTCTCTTATGGTGATATTTAGTAATAATAATAATAATAATAAAGACACATATTTCAATAATTATGAATGTGCATATAACACTTCCAATTTTTGTTCGGATTTCTACCCGCAGGTATATCATCCCTCATATCTGTTCTATCAATACAATAATAAGTATTTTAAATATAAAAGGTGTGATACAATTGTGTGACAAAAAAGGAGTAAAGTAAATTTTTTCTCCAAAAAAAATCACATAACAATATTTATTATAATACATGATTATACAAAAAAAGAAAAACAAAAATGTCCGCGTGTAAGAAGGTTCGCCACCGATATCTCAATTCTCAAATACAAGTAAAGTTAAAAAATTTTCAACAACAATATTTCCAAGTAGAGGGAAAAAGATGCATAACCAACCATCACCAGGAGATCAGCCGCAATGCTCAAAAATCTATAACAGAAGTATTTTCTTTCGTTGTTAGTTGTTTTGGTTGTGAGCACTCTCGTTCAGTTTACAATACTTTAATATAATTTTTACGTATATGTTATTTAATTTAAGATGTATTGTAAATTTTAAGTTACTTTCAACAGATTTTTTTAATACAACCTTTATATATGTGAGTGGTGTTAAAAGGACCTATTAAACCTTTACCTTTGCAAAGCTGTAAACAATAAAAAAGTATATTCAGTTAGAAAAGCTATTTCACAAGATATAAATGGAATAAATAAATATTCCAACTCTGCTGATAAATATTTCTGACTAAATACCAGATCAAGGTTATATACAGCATTATCTCTTTGGAAAATGTACCCATAAACTTTATATTTTGCATTGATTGAATAATGTTGCTACTATTTCGTAAATTTTTTCTAAAATTAAAAATAAGACTTTGGATCTGCTTTTCCCCTGGCCGTCTATTTTTACTCCGCTTATGTAAAAGAGGTAAAAGACCGGGTGACTAAGTTTTTAATTTATTCTGCAATCTGTTTTACATGAGCATTAACATTAAGCAGAAATTGCTAACAATAAATATCTTAAGCTTTTGAAAATAGCAAATAAACACATTTCTACAATGATAATTTAGCTAGGGGTTTTACTGAACATAATCAAATAGCTGTTTAATATGTTATTAGTTGTGATATAATTGGTTTGGTTTCCACAATATAATTGCACAAAGTCAAATTGGACCTTTGTGCCCCGCTCTACTCTTCTCTACCTTTAAATAAAATATTATACATCATTTAAATATAAATGCTCTGTGTATAGTTAGTTCAGTAGTAACAATGTTGTGTAGGAACCACTGATTTCGAGTTTAATAGCCGCCTTGATATCAAGCAGTAATGATATTTAATTCCATTTGAAATTATAGATTTCAATATTTATATTAGTGAAAGTATACTTTCGGGGTATTTCTGCAATATATATTCACATAATAATTAGAAAGATATTTGATATAACACCATCAGAAAGAGAATGGTCGACCATTCAAATGCCTCCTAGAAACAGTAAGTTGAAGAATACACATCATAACTAACACCTTAGAGAAGTTAGAACCTAGTTGGAATTTCTGTTCATACATTAAAAATATAGAAATACTATATTGTTTATATTACAAAATTTAAGGGTTAATTTAAAAAAAATAAACGATACGCCGGCGGTATTTGAACCCGTTCATTTTTTATTTTTTGACATGGAGAACGCACATTGAAAATAAAACGAAACATTCTAACTGAAAATAAAAGATTTTTACTGGCTTTTTGGGAGGAAATCTGAAATCTCTCTCGACAACAAGGTTCTGTACTGTACAAAACTATCATAGTGCCCATTTGGACTTATGAAATCGAACTATGGGTTTGCTCTTGTAAATTAAACATACACATCATTCAAAGGTGCCCGGACAAAATTCTCCATATCCTAACTAATGCGCCTTGGTATATTTCGAACTTTTGCCTACATAAGGATTTGAAAATCTCTACAGTCAACGAAATGATCAAAATTAGACGTTCATCTTTCAACAACCCTAAACATGAGCGTGAAAATTGATACAATTTCTCATGGAACACTGTAAGCGTATGTACAGCGCGCGTTTCAAAACTTCAATTAACTTTTATAATTAAACCGCTTCTTATATGCCTATAATATTTTAACGTGTTCAGTAGTATCAATGCTATTGCCATGCGAAGTTTCATCAAAATCCCAGAAGACAAAACCTGAGGTTCTTCTTGTGAGATCAAATAGTAGGATTGTGGAAGAAATCCAGTGAGATAGTTCTACATTTTATCAATTAATAAGAATAATTAATAATATGATCAATTAGTTGTTAAAAATCGTATTGTATCAAAATAAATTCACAAAATATCATAAACATAAACGATCGTGTATTTTGCTTTCATTAAGTCGACGAGATTTTATGTTTGATGAGTGTGTTGAAAGATTGTCAAATAATGGTACAGTTCGGTATTTTAGCTTAAGATTTTCACCTGTGGCTAACATAAGAATCCACCGAATCTCATAGATCAATTTCGGTACGTTTCTTACATTTCTGATTATCAGGTTCAGCATTTTTACCTCAAACATTCAAGCATTGTAAGCATGTACCTTGAACATTATTCTTAACACGCGCGCTCCTGGCCACTAACATCTCTCGTCCGACGTTCTTTTGTATGCGGACTATGCTGAAGCGTTCTTATCCATGAATAGCACTGGTATTAACTTTTGAATTTGTTTTAAATATATATTTACTACCGACATCGGTAGAAATTGTTGAGGATATTTGCATTCAATTGTTGTGGAAAGCACATGCGAGCATTTTGTTTGTATCAAGAATGTCTTTTTCTTGCGAACATGTTTTATTAATGCATAAATGCGGTGCTAGGAAAGATTTTTATTGGTAGATGTCCAATTGTCGGTGAATAATGTTTTTTATAAAATATTCTTTCTGTGTAATATATCAATCTAGTATGAATCTAGTATGATGGTGACGAGATTGATTTATAGGGTAGAGCGGGGGCTTAAAGTTCCGCTGGTAATACTATTTGAAAGTAGAGGGAAAAATGTTTAACCAGCCGTCACCTTGATTTTTACGACGTTGCTACAGGAAGATAAATGGCAATGTTTGAAAATCCATAACAAAGGTATTTTCTTTCGTTGTTAGTTTTTTGTGAGCACTTCTATTTAGTTTACGAAACCTTATATAATTTTTAAGTTTCCATTATTTGAATTATCATATTATATTTATATTACATAATTAGTAAACGTTTATTATAGGTAGTATTGTTAATTTTAGGTTGGATTCGACTGATTTTTTATATATTAACTTCTATAAAAGCTTACACATAGGTGTGGAAAAAAGGACCAACTGAAAAACGTATACGTAAACCTAAGGACCAACTGAAAAACGTAAACTATAAAAAATTGTAAATAAAAAAATAAGTTAAAATAAGCAATTTTACAAGAGTTGAATTCAATTGTTTTTTCAACTCTTACGAATATGTTTGACGAAATACCAGATCAAGGTTATATACAGTGTTATGTCTGTAAATAATGTACCCAAAATGCATTTGTATTTTGCATGAATAATAACGTAGCTATAGCTTTAAAATTAAAAATAAAACATTGGACCTGTTTGCCCCCTGAATGTCCCATTTTAATCCGCTTATGGGGCAAGAAGGGCCAGGTGTTTTGGAAGGACCAATTTTTGAAAAACGGTAAAAAGTACATTTCTACAATGATTAATTAGCTGGGATTTTTACTGAGCATAGTCAGATAGTTGTATGTTTAATGTGTTATCTCTATATAATTGGTTTGGTTTTATATTTGCTCAAAATTAAATCTCTTACAACATGCATATTTAAGTTTCGTTAGTTTAGTATTTTTATAATTTTTAAAACGTTTCATTACATTTTAATTTATTGCACGTTACTCCAATAAATTATATGAATGGGAATTATTATATAAATTAGAACATACACAACTATCTTAAAGATGTGTGCGAATTCTTAAACTTATATTCAGATTCTCTCTTGTAAAAATTAAATGTATAAATAAATTTCTACTAAGGTGAAAATAATCACCAAAAGATCATATCTACAATGTTATTAATAAAACATCACATATGTACTAAAAAAATCAATACAAAAATAATCAAGTGCTTAGTGACCTGGCATAGAAATAGTAAATGGATATTTAATCACAAACATATTTGAGATATTTTTCTCATTTGACTCACAAAGGATGGTAATTTATACTAGTAACATAACTAATTTTTATAAGTTGCATGATAAAGTAAATAATTATTTTAATGAATATCAATCAACTTGTTCGATAGCTTTATAACATATTTTTTTATTTATTTCTAACAATAAAAGAAAAATTAAACTGTGAAAAATAACATTGTTCATTCTTTGTTTCAGGTGAGTTTTCAATCTACTTCTATGCTTCTATAGAGTTCCCACACTCGATGTTTCAAATGCTCCGTCTTTATGTAAGTGTTTACATATAATATAAACAGTTCTATTGATTTTTATAACATTGATGTTTATTTGTGTAATTATTCTATAAACAGCCAGTATCGACATGGTACGCTCTGAGACGTATTGGCAAATATTTTCTAAATTCATTTTAAATGCAGACTGTCAGAGGATCGATTTTATCTCGTCTGTGATTTTAATTTATATTCAATTTTAAGATGACTGAAACTTTGAATAAAGTTTTCACTTACCCTAATTGAAGTGATTTATAATGTGAAAAGTTTTTTTTTATTTGGATTGTAACTAGACTCGACGATTTTGTAATGTATTTTAACTTGGACTCTTTAGGCTGTGTATAGTGAAATTATTGTTCCTATAATGATAATCGTCGTTACGAGTGTGATGTGAATGTTGTAATAAATATGTACGATTATGGGATGGCATTCTTTGTATTACAAGTCGTTCGATAAATTTTTATATCTTAATCGTCACTTTTATTGTATTTTTATATTTATTGCTCCTCTTTCGGTGCCTACTCAACTCATATGAACTGGTAGTAGCACTTAATTCGAAAGATTGGTACTAAAGTGTATACAGGGTGTCCCAGAAGTTACAGCCAAGCCAAAAGGGGTGGATAGTATTGTCCTTACCAGTCCTGGAAAAAATTAGAAAAAAATTACCTCACGTTTTTTGGAAATTATGAACTTTCAAGTATAACCTATACTATAGCTTTAGTAAAATTATAACCATTTTCCAATAATAAAATCGTGAAGTATTTTTTCATTTTAGAATCCTGATTAAATGCTTCAATGTTATTCTTGGTCATGATTTTAAAGTTTAAATGAACAAAATTTGTAAAAATTAATTACATAAACCATAAAATGATAATAATTTCACCAAAGCTCTAGGTTGTACTTAAAAGCTCATAATTTCCAAACGAGGTAAGATTTTTTTTTTAAATTTTTTTCGGTCATTTAAGGTCAATACTATCACCCTGTTTTTTCGGCTTGATGTTAAATGCTAAGACACCCTGTAAATAGACAGAATTACTGAATATTTTATAATTAATGTTACTTGTGAAAATGATGAAAATTTCAATAGATACAATTTGTCTAAAGTCTAAATAATGTAGCTTGATCCAATTAATCTTGTTTGATGAGTTTTGAACAAAATTGATCTATTTTTGTCAATATTATTACAGTTGATCTATTTTTGTCAAATCTTCTCACTGTAAATAAATTTCGTTTTTTTTTTGTAAATAAAGTTCATATAAATAAATTTACTTTTCTTGTTTGTTTGAACTCTGAGATATTTGCATAGAACAAATCAAATAGTTGCGTGATTATAAATTATGAAAAAAAAGATTTAAAAAAAACATTAAATTGAAAGATCGAAAAATAACTTTTGTTAAGCCTGTTAGCTTAACAGTTAATTTTTATTCGATTTCATCTATTTCAATTTTATGTCACGGGGTGGTTGTAGATCTCTACTGAAGAGAGATCTACATAAATTTAATCTAGGTCAGAAAATATTTGAAATTTTATCATGTGCATATATACCTATTCAGTTCTGAAGTCTTTTTAGATCTGCACGTTAAGATATGTGCAGCTGTCCAACTCCAACAAAATCGAACTTACATCTGTTAAAATGTGTTCATATATGCAAATTGATGTCTTTGGTGATAAGTTATAAATTTATGATATATATATATATATATATATATATATATATATATGGGTGGTCCTTAATATGGACATTTTCGAATTTCTTTGCTCCCAGGTGCTCAAATGCTCACAAATTGCTAAAAAAAAATTCTCTAAAAGTTTTAGCACTTAATATTAGCTTTCAGATAGAGCGCAATTCAATCAAAGTTTCGTATGGAATTAGCATGGAAAAAATTTGAAAAATGTTAAAAATGTTTTTTAGATCTAACTTAGCGGATAAGTGAATCAAAAGTGACAATTCATGTAATGTTTTATAAAAAATTCGACGCTTTACAAAACAGGTTTTTTATAATTTGTTTTGTAGAGCGTCGAATTTTCAGTAAAACTCATTTATTTGTTCGCTAAGTTATATCTACAAAAAATATTTAAAATTTTTCCATTTTGTTATAATATAAGGATCTTTGTTAGTAAAAAAAAATCATACTAATGGTAATTGAGATTTTATTTAATAATCAATCAACGTGCACACGTTTATTGTACATACTTGCTTTGAGTTTGTATATATTTACCTTATTACAAAATAATTATAGTGACTAGCAATATTTGTAATGTTAATTATATTATTAGATTCCGCTTCTGAAAATGGCTATATACGTTCATATTCAATAGAACTTCCCTGCTAAATTATCATGATATCACAAATGACAGTAAATAAATATCGTAGCTTTATCGGAAACCAATTTATGACATCGATATAATGATGAATCATTATTTAATATTATCATTGGCCGTTCGGGAGTAAATTAATGGCGCATTGACATAAATGTTGTGATGTACCAGTATTTAGAAATAATTAAGCACTGAATTAATGAAATTTATAATTAATATTTATATTCATCATTAATAAACACATTTTGATACACTCGTATGGTGTGGGATTGTAAAATTATGAATGTGTTATAGGGATAAATGGATTTATTTAATGTAATGTAGCCAGTTTCAATATTATTCTATGTTATTCAAGTGTAATTAAAATTATTTTTGAGGATTTATGTAATTACATGCAATGTAAATGTCAGTGTTTCAGTGGATTTTGAAATCAATGTTTTTTTGTTTTGCTATTTAATGCACCGATTGAAGCTATTTACTTCAATTTTTTACCCCAATAGAGTTTAGTGGCGCAATATTAAAAACTTTTCAAATGTTCGAAATTTTTTGAAATTTTTGGAAATAATCGTTATTTCAATTTTTTGAGATTTTGGAAATTTTTGAAAATATTCGATTTTTTTGATAATTTTGAAATATTCTAAAATTTTTGTAATTTTGATGTTTTTTAAAATTTAGATTTTTTTCAAAAGGGTGAAAACTTTCGAAGATTTGAATTTTTTTGAAACTTATTTTTTTTTAAATTTTGTTTTTTTTTTAATTTTAAAATTACGAAATTTTTATAAAAGCATTTTTTGCACACCGTCTACACAAGCAACAGGTTTTTTGAATTAATCTAATCGGATGATCCGTTTTCTCAAAAACTGCAGGACCATTTTTACACCCTTTGCGCTCCATTCCTCCGAAACGGTTTCATACCTTCGAAACGTGCCTTTTGCAAAATCTGTCTTGCGATCGAATACGAACCGAATGTTTTTACAATCATAAAAATCGGTTATTCCATACTGTCGAAAATGTCGAGAATTGAATTATAATTTGAATAAATTTTTAAACTAGTGAAATTTTATAGTTTTTGATATTCATCATATTAAAGCATCCAGTTAATAATATTTACTTCATCTAATTACATCAAGGCATGCGCACATACTAAGATTAAATGTTAGCTCGATGTTTGGATTATCGAATCTCGATAAAGTTATCTTTAATTAAAGCAACGTTTGCTTTACTAATTGCACTTTTATAAACACAAACTTTTCGTATATTTACAAAATTGAAAAGTTTTACAGTACTTTTTATTCAGTGTCGTTGATTCAGTTAATTAAATTCAGTGGCTCGCACGCGCCACAATTGGAAGAGGAGCTGGATCACGTTTTGTGAATAGGAATTTGTAAAATTAGAAATTAGTTTTTTAAAAATATATATTTATATCAATACAAAACTACTTTTTAATTTTGTATTTTCTTATTTTTTCAAACTCGATATTATTTTACATGTACGTCTTTTGAGTTATTACATAATACCTCGCGAGTGCTTTCATACTTATATTTATCAATTTAACGATTTGCTTCATTTTATGCCAAAATTGGTCGAATTATTTTTTGTAATTTTTTCATATAAATACAATTTACAGGTGATTTTTTTCATATAGTTACATTTTGCTTAAAGAGACATTTAGTAATTTTAGTAGTCAGTATATAGTGTGAGGATGTTAAATTATTACCCAACGATAGACAACAAATAAAAAATTATTTCGGGAATGGCAACATATACCATCATTTTGTCCCTGATACTCGTATATTTCTGTTCTTGTTCTTAACTTTAAAACAAATAAAAATAAAAAAAAAGTTTTTATATAATTGATGGAACTGCTCGATTCAGGTAAAAATAGTGAGACATTTCCTATTGCCACCTCGCACGTGCCCGAAATGGGCTTATTTTTAATTTAAAACATACTTTTGATCTAAATTTTCAAGTGTAACTGAACATCGCTGCTGCACGATATCAGGTAGTCCAGAGCAAGGGCTTGAACTCGCAATGCCGTTTACATGAGCCGTTACGCCGTAGAACACCCTTTTTATATTTAAATTTTTTAATCTTATGAATGAATGATCGAAATTTTTAAAACCTCTGAAAACTTTCCTCTAGTGCTCTATCTAAATTCTAGCGCATTTGTTCGAAATGAAACAATACAACGAGCTGTGAAAACTTTTGATTATTGCCATGAGAAAACAGTAGCAATGCATTTGAACAAACGCTTATTAGTTGAATTCTGCGCGAAATGCGTTAGATTTGTTCTACATACACGAACCGACGAAAACTTATATTTTAATACGAATACCGATCAATTTGCTTTTGGAATGAACTTGTGGAATTTGCGATTTTGCTGACTAGAAATTGGAGTTAGTCAAATTTATAACTTAAGTATATTGCAAAGTATGGAGTAATTTCTTCTCTAAAATGTTTAGATTATATGTAAAAAATTATGAGTAATTACTTGAAAATTTATTTGCAATCTATTTTTCAGATTTAGCTAATAAATTTTTAGAAATTCATGTATGTGGTATAAATTGATATAAATTAAAATATTTGCAGTAAAGGTAACAATTTATAACCGTTTTATTATTTTTCCATATATATTTCTATATATATATATACATACCTACATATGTAGAGGTCTAGCAATAGTTTAGATCTCTATTCGGAGATCTTTGAAATATCTTTACGCCTTCAAAGATTTTCCTATCTGCGACAAGAATACTGATTTCTAAATCTGATAACTGGGTGAATGAATATTTTTTGTGAAAGAGCTAGTGTGAAACATATTATATTTGTAGAAAACGATTTGTATACCGTGGTATATCTAAATCAGAGGTGGTCAACCTTGTTGGTACCAATCCTATCTGAAAAATTTAGCTCCCTAATGTTTCTACTTAGGTTCCTCTAATATTTTTTTAACTTTCCATAGGGTAAGTTATAGTAATCGCAAAAAATCGAAAATGACATTTTTTATATATCTTCACGTTTTAGAAGTTTCTGAACATTTACCATACCTTAGAAAAAATGGATGTATGTGTGTGCGGATACCATATTTCGTCGACGATTTCGAGAATTCTGATAACTTGAATAATTTTAAAAACTTTCGATTTCTAATGATGAGTAGAGGTGCTGATTAATTTTTGGAATAAGCCGTTTCGAAGATTCGGGGCAAAAAGTGCAAAAAATGTTAATTCAATTTTTAAGAGAACGGAGCGTCCGATTTCAATGATTCAAAAAACATTTCAAAATAAAATTCCACTTGTCGGACAAAAATTAGTCATTGGCACATCAAATTACCATATATTTTATAGAAATTTTAATAATAAGAACAAATTTTGATCACATTTTTATGGGATCCGTACCAATACCCGTCATACTGCGACGCGGCGCTCACGCGCTTCTATGTTTTGTTTCTACTGAGCGATAGTATCGCGATTTAAAAAAAGGTAAAAATTACCAAAATATTTCAAAGTATAAAAAAATTCAGATTTTTCAAAACGGTCATTTTTTTCAAATCTCAGAAATCTATTTTTTTATGTTCTAAAAAAAATTGTATTTGTTTAAAAACGTTAGTTTTTGGTACGTGAAATGCCAGCAATTTGCCCTATCGCACGATGCCATACACCACTAGTTTTATATTTATATTCTAGTGGAATTGTTTTACCTTATTCTACCTTATTGAGACCATTATTACAACCAATATTTATTCATATATTCTACAAATTTTATCTATTAATGTTCAATTCGAGTTGTTCTCCCTTGCTCTACCTCATTGAGTCCATGTAACGAAATGGGTTTTCGTGTCTTCCAAATGTTATTATTATTATCATTGTTCGTAAATAAAGATTTTGTCCGATAGATAATTCTATTCGGTTCTGATTATAGCGCTTGTCTTTGTGTCCGACGTGTGGGCGGACACAGCCGATCTCTATCACTTGGTAATGGGTTGTTTGTATATTTGTCTTGAACAGGTACCTGCGGATTATAACTACGCAGAAACCAGGTGTAATTTTAGGACAAAACAATTTTTCTAAGCATCAGCAGCGGTTTTCAGTCGTTTTCATTTATGTGGGTTGCGCAGATTTTATCTGGAAACTGCAGATTTTAGATGGGGGTGGAACAGTGAATTGTGAAAAGATTGGATTACTTGGAATTAGACGAGTTTTGAATGAGTCTTTGTGATTTATCTGATAACATTTTACTTTTTTTACTACATATTCATTGTGATTTTATTACATCCATTTTAATACGCATTGTTTTAATTATAATCTGTTCAAGTTTTACGTACATTTTAACAAATTTTCTTAATTTTTTTTAACAGCAATCAGTATCTTACGTTCTATGAGCTGTTGGACTAAAACCACTCCTTACTACGTACTTTTAGATGATAACCCAATGGTTAATCGATCCAAATTTGATGATTTTATTATTAAAATTAATCTTTTTTATTTACATTTGTGAATTACAATCTGTCGTTCTTATATCACATTCAGTAATTTTGATGGTTTGTTAAATAAAGGGAAAAAGGTCGAAAGGTCACCCATTGACGATCGATTCTATGTTGGATATGTTTAGCTTTTAGGTGTTGTCCTGTTGATTAAAATTAATCTAATACTGCTGATTTTTTATTGCTGGAAATTTTTACTTAGAAACATATTGCTATCTATATTTTCAAGTAAAAGCTGTTGTCACTACTGCTTGATAACAGACAGCTCGAATCAAGTGCCATCGCTCTTAACCGCTTACCTATGGTCAAGCCTCTGTTACAAATGATTCTAACTTTTTTTTAAATTTATTTTATTAATAATAATCAGAACATTAACTCATTTTATAATTTGTTTTGATTTACATTATTTAAATATATTTATATATACTAGTTACCTCAGTGGAATTAGGAGAGACTGGGACGCTTGTGCCAGGGTATAATAATGACAGTCGTCATAACAGCTAAACTTTAGTGATTTTTATATAGGATCCAAAGAGGAAAAAATTAAGTACGTTTATTCGAACAAGTTTCCATCAATGCATTGAATTAACGCTCTACATTAACACGATTTGTAGACCGTATTGTTTTTAAAGAGTCAATAGTATGTTTTTTGTGGTTCAATTTCTTTTAATAATAACTGTTACTTATATATATATTGATCACTTTGTTTTTCGCTGTGAGTTGTTCTATGTGACATGTATTTTTTGTCCTTTTCGGGACAATATATAATAAATATAAAAAATCTAACTTAACTAATTGTAAAATAAAATATAAAAAAGAAAAGGCAATGAGATACGAGAATGCAAAAAAATTTAAGAAAGATTTTTTATTTAAAATATAGTATTTTGTTATATTGTTATATTATATTCATAAGTTTAATTTAATTGGTTATGTTGTATTATGCCACATATTTCTCATAATAAAAATCACTATAAACTAATTTGGTGTTTATAGCTACTGTTTTTTAACCTATTTTTATGCCTGTCACAACCGTCCTGAGAGTGTGGGCGATTGTATCACTCGCCTTTTTTGTATGATTTGATTTTATGGATAATCCACCGAATTTAAGGACAGTATTTTAGTATTTCCACTTATATGTTCAAATTACCATTTAATTTACTTTTCTTCCAGCTAACTGGTAAATTATTAAAAATATTGCTGGTCAAAAAAGTGGCACAACCGTACACAACCGTCTTCCTTATTATTAGATACAAACTACTGGATCAAATTAATGATGATTATACATATATTTATGTTTTTAGTATATTATTTGCCATGTTCAGTATTCCACACCGTATTCCACACCGATTTTTGTATGTTTTTGTTTATCAATATTTTTTTTTATAAAATTTGTATGTAACCTTCAGCAAAAAGTAAGTAATTGTATGAGCTAAAATGGGAACATAATCTAAACAAATCTATAATGTAAAGAAAAACTGACTAACTATAATAATAATACCACATAAATAGAAATAAAAATCATAATAATACCTATATTTGAAATTATTGCTGTTAATCTATAAAATTCTATTGATTCGCATTTTTTCAATACCCAATTATCACAATTTTACGTTTTTTCGTATATAATATTTTTTTCATAGCAAACTATACAAAGTACATTCAGCTATATTTTATTAGAGGTATATATATAAAAATTAATCATTAAAATTAAACAAAATATTTTTTAAAAGAGAAAGAATGAAGTTAACTTGAAGAGCCATATAAAAACTTTGAAGTCGTAAAATTTTTACTCTCAATGTTGATTTTACGATTATTAATACCGCTTCAGATTTATTTCTTGAGTAAAATTTTACGACTTTTTGAGATTTGTTTATCTAAATCGCACTGATTGAACTGATATAAATTGGAACAAAATATTCAAAAATTCAACTAGGTCATGCTTAACCTTCCACTATATTAAACATTATACAATGTAAAGAAATAGTTCAAAGTTTAAATCAAATTTCAATTATGCTGGAGCTTGATCTTTATTTCTTTTTAAAATTGTTTTCTTTCAAAATATTTCTGAGTGGTAAATTGAATGTCTTAAGTGCATACGGTCTCCAGTGAAATTTTGTAGAGTTCGAAGTTGGCCAGCATAGAGATCGTTTCAAGAAAAAAGAAGCGAAGTAGTAACGCTCGCAACGTTTTGACTTTATGAGCCATGAATGAATGCAACAACGTTGGAAATAATGCATTTGAGAATTCCTGCGTCCGACTTAGAAATGATTTTGTCTTTGTAATTGAATTTGGAATGTTTGAATATGGGCGTAAGTTTTAAATGGTGGTGCATGGCATCGTGGCTTGGCTAAATGCAGGAACTTCCCATACCATAATTAAAGATTCCAGGAATGAAAATAATCAAAAATCAATAAAAAATTATTAGTGTTTATTAACAATTGTTGTACATACTCTCAAACAAATTATTATAAATGCTGTACTTTTTTCAAAAAATTAGAAAAAATTTTAGTTGGTGCATATTGGTACGGAACCCTAAGTAAGAGTTCAATTTCCTGAACAAAATACAAATAGTAAAATCGCTTTGATGTATATAAGTGAGTTCACATAAATTTAAATGCTTATGTTTGGAACTTTTTCCTCTGTAACTCCGAAACTGCTAGATCTGCCTTCTTAAAAATTCAGTTAATCAATTCTTCATTTTGACAATACAAGTAAAATATTTTTTGAATCATTCAAATTGAACCTTCCGTTCTTTCAAAAACTGATTTACAATTTTTGGCACTTTTTGCGCCTTATATTCGACAGAACTTGCCTGAGCCAATAACTAATCAGCACGTCTTTCCATCAATATGAATCAAATATTTTTTTGAATCATTCAAATCGGTTGATCCGTGCGCCAGAAATCTTGGACGAAAACTTGTATTCAAACATACACACACACATCCGTTTTTTTTAAGGTATGACAAAATGTCCAGAAACCTTTGAAACGTAAAGATATGCAATTTTTTCCATTTTTTTCTATTACTATAACTTACCCTACGAAAAGGTAAAAATTGGTGGCATATAAAAATATATTTAATTTAATACAATGCAATCATCTCAACCGTTGGTGAAAAGGTCCACCACCCTTATCTCAAATACAAATAAAGTATGCTATTTTTAACGATACTATTATAAAGTAGAGGGTAGAAAAATGTAACCAGCCATCGCCTTAAATCGGACGACGTCGCTAACACGATATAAACGGTTGCATTGTAAATTTTTTAACAAAAGTATGTTTATTGTTGTTAGCTTTTTGCTATTGAGCACTGTTATTTAGTTTGCAATAATAGAATTTTCAATTTTTAAACGTTCGCTATTTAATTGTTTTATAAGACTTATTGTTACTTTAAGTTATTTTCGAAAGTTTTTTTTTTAAACAGCTTTACAAAGTCTGCCATTTTAATGTTACGTTTTTTCTTTAAATTTAGTCCTAGGAATATATAGTTGTTTATGCTTAGTGTTTTTTTTTATTAAAAATTTTCTTTTATTAACCGGAAGGATTGTACTTTTAATTTAAAAAAAAAATAGAAAACATTCAGTAGTTTTTTAAAGCATTTTCAAAAAAAGTTAGATATATACATATATAGGGGTAAGAAATAAGTCTAAACAAATAAGTTTTTTTGGTTGTGAGCACTGTTGTTTAATTTACGATACCTTAATATAATATTTAGGTACACGTTATTTATTTGTTTTATAAGATGTATCATTATCTTTAATTTATATTCAATAAATTTTTTTATCAAATCTCTATAAAAGGTACATATCGGTGGGCTAAAAGTGACCAACTGAAACCTTACTCTGACGAAGGTGTAAACAATAAGAAAATAGTCATTAAAAAGTAGAACACGTTTTAAAATACGATTTTATACGAGATAAATTAACATAATAGTTATTTCAACTCTTCTGACGAAGTTCCAGACGAAGATTATATAGACAGTGATCTTTGTAAACAATGTGCTCATGAAATATGTATTTGAAACAGAAGTTGTATTTACTTTATATGTAATAATTGTATTTCAAGGAACGTCTTGAAATCAACCCGGTTTATGGGGCAAAATGAACAGTAAATTTCAGAAATAATAGCAAAAAAAAATTTTTACAATGATGAAGTAGCTAGGAAATATACTGACCTTAGTTCGATAGAAAAAATTGCCTCTCGTGGGTATTGCTGCATATATAATCATGAAATGTGAACAAATACTTTGTGTCTAGTTAATTGGTCACAACTGGATTGAACGACCACTGGGTTGCTATTCATTCACTTCGATATGGTAGTTGTAAGTTTGATATGTGTTATGTGTTGTGATGTACTTGGATTGTATTTCATAGATATTTACTAAAAATTAAATTGGACATTTGAACCTCGCGCCTTATCTTACTTTCTCATTTGTTTCATCGCCCATAATTTTAAAAATATTTGTTGGGGTTCCATGGAGTCTACCTGAATAATTGTTCTAAAACAAAATATAATTTATACTTAATTATAAAACGATTATAAATATATTTCCTTAAGAATGTAGACATTTATATAAATCAATTCCCTTAAATTAATCCTATGTTTTTTCGACAGTCCAATATTCGTGTGTACATCTTTTCGATGATTCATTCGAGTAAATTAAGAAAGACCGTATAACATGTTACTTATATAAGAAGCATTTCTATTATACGAAAATCACAAACATTCATTTATTTTTTCTTTCACCGAGCTTACTACTCAATATCGCTTCGGATGGAGAGTCTATTAAGTCAGTATAATGCGTCTAATTTATCTTGAGTATATATACTCGTAAAATAAACATTTCAGCGCGGTTAAAGAGCTTACGAGCTTCGATCCATTAATTTCGATTGTGTCATATGTGCCTTCATGTCACTCAATCTTCGAATAGAGGAATACGCACTCGGCTTAGAAATTTGGGCACTAATATTAATAATCTTTTATGCTTGTGATTATGTACGCTTTTTTGTTATACTTTTAATTACAATCTTTCATCCTTATGGTACTGGAGTTGGCAACGTTTTCTAGAAACAACTTTAGGCAAGCTAGTTTCTTGTTATGTGGTCTTTGGTGCTCAAAAATGTCTGGTAGCAAAACATGTGAGTCTGGTGGATCTATTCAAAGTAAAAAAAAAATTAAATGACTAAAATACTTTCAAAATTTTGAAATCGCACCTGTACAAGTTGGCTGCGCACTAATAAGGGGGCGTCCATTAATCACGTGAAGTTTTTAGGGGGAGGGCGGGTTTGACAAAAAATCACGTGGTGGAGGGAGAGCTATAGTAAGATATCACAAGTATTTATTTTTTACTTGATAAAAAAAAAAACTGAACTCAACTAAGACAAAACACTAAAGAAAAAAGAAAAGCTAAATTCAATACAAGAAAAAAATGATTTCACAAAAATTTCTTGTTAAATTTGTTAGCATTTTAAATTATATGTAGGGGAGATAGAGGGTTTTTGTAACAGTACTAGTAACAGGCGTTTTGCTATAGAGTCTTGAACTATATTAAAATATTTTTTTGTCTCAATTGGATAGGTAAACCATCCTGCAGAATATTGTCATAACTACTACCTCGCAGGCCGAACCAATATACAGAACTGTGCAGGTCCGTCATTTTTGACATGTAATATAAAATTGTACTATTGCAAATTTCGATCAGTGTTAGTATTATCGATTAATTTAAACTATACTTACCCTATTATTATCGAAAACAATTAGCTATAAAACAATAATACTAGTATCATCAAATAATTGAAACATCTCGTAGATCCTGATATCGTTTTCTGTGTAAATTTGTATTAAAGGCGACACAAAAGTGAACGATTTAAGGAAAAAACAAAGCATTCGTTGTAGAATCAATATAAATAAACAATCTTCTTAAAGTAGATGTACGGAAACGCAAAATAAAATTCTTGAAGTTCTCACAAAAACCTTAAGTGTCTTACGTATAACTTGAGACTCAAGCATTTGGTAAGAATTATAAAATATAATAGCGATAGTATATGTATATTATATAAATCAATAAATTAATTAGAAGTTGATACAGTTCTAGTATATAATATTTAAAAAAATACATATTTTAAATAGCGTCTATATCAATTATATTTATTTTTATCTATTTCTTGATACATTTTAATCTACTTTCAAATAATGTACTATAGCTTAAGGGGTTATATACAGTTAAATGATTAAAAAAGTGGCTTTACGAGATTTTTTTCTGAGAAAACTATTACAAGTTATTGATACAAATATTCATACAAATATTATAGTATCATATGATCTACTATAGCTCAATTTTGAATATATTATATTGTAGAATATCAGTTCCTGAAGGGTATGAAAGCAGTGAATATTTTCTATGCGGTCTCAGAATACTTGAATCTTACTAAATAATACAGGATGATACAAAGTGTCGAAGGAAAGACATAAATTAGACTCCTATATCGCTTTCTTGATTTACTGGTGGCCAACGTGTTTATATATAGATACATACATATATATATATATATATATATATATATATATATATATACAACTACTATTTCAGTAGATATTACTATTGAACCCCTGTGTAAAATCTACGCAACTGTTACATTAATAAATAAAAAGGGTTTAGGATATATGTACTAAATATATATAGTGTGTGTGTCAAAATGTATGTATCACGTCAAAGGATTTTAATTTGCTTCTCTTCCTGTTAATCATAAAATTGTTCAAAATCTCGTAAACTAAACAACAGTGCTCATAACCAAAAAGCTGACAAGGAAAGAAAATAATTTTGTTATAGATTTTCAATCTATGCCGTTTATGTCTCAATAGCAAGCAGCGTCGTAGGAATCAAGGTTAACATCTTTCTCCCTCTACTTTCAAATATTGTGTTTGATATATCGGTGGGGGACCTTCTTATCCGCGGATCTCTAAGCCCTGCGTTACTCTCTCTGTCTGTCTCTCTCTCTCTCTCTCTCTCTATAAATATATATATATATATATATATATATATATATGTGTGTGTATGTATGTATGTATGTATTACTCGTCGCAATATGTCATTTCTCCCCGAGCCCAAAAATGTCATGTGGGCGACATAATAAAGGCCCCGTCGCTTAAATATTGCCCTATAAATTTCGATTTATTGACTTATTTATACTTAATCGTGTCGTTTCCTCGGCTCCTGCAAAATACTGCCAAAACGTACAAGATGAGATGCCTTCAAATCGATGAGAAGCGACGCCGAAATCCGATCGCCCTCACAAATGATTATAAGTCAGGTAAATTGGCAGAGACGCCACGCCGGGAATATCTTGATTTTAAAGATAAATGAGAGCGTTACGTCGAGGATCGTGTCGTAAAAAGGTTATTCGTATTTTTATATGAAGTTCACTATAATTTGCTTATATATACCCAGGGCCGGTCCTGTCTTGCATGCGATGCATGCAAAAAATGCGGGTGCACGCCTTAAATTTATAATATATTAGTTACATTTTTTATTATTTATATAAAATTTAGAATACTTAATAAATTATAATAAACAATTTAACTTAACTAGGAATACGGAGACATAAAAAGCATATTTATTTTGCAATGTGACATCAGTAGAAACAATTAACCGTCTAATTACTATGCAAATTAGTAAATAACAGCTCTGTTTATTGCTTAATCTACTTATTCATTTTTTTCTTTGTTTGAAATTACCGTGGAATCGAAAAAGAAATTATCTAGTGTTCAATTCCATAAGCGCAAACCTGCGAAAGATTAAATTAATTATTGGGCATTATTGACGAAATATTGCGAGCTGATTTAGTTGAAACAGAACTTGTGAAAAATTATAAACAAGTTATAATCGGAAAAATGAACAATAGGGAGTCAGTTGTTAGAAAATGGCATGATTATTCCGAGAATTTGAATTGTAGCTTTTGCTTTCGTTGCAAATGTTTCGCATCTGATAAACTTTGAATGTTGAAGACATGCGTGGTTAAGGTTATGAAAATGAAACAAATATGAAAAATGAAAGCAAAATTTACTTTGGAACGAAAATCTTAAGTTGCTTTTTATACCTAGTGGTGTCCATACTCTAAATTTTCTTAATTATTAACTATGCAGAAATAATACATATCAAACATAATTAGTTTTTTTTTCAATATAGTTCAAGAAATGTGTAATTTCTTTATATTTTTTACTAATTTTTGGACAATACTTCTATAATACTGCATTCATATGAATACAGTTTGGCTCTTACGATATCTCTTACGATAATAAGGAGAAGTTTGCGACGCAATTTTGGATAATGTAAATAATGAAAAATTAAATTAAATTAAAATTTAAAAAATCCAACACGAAATACGAGTATTATGATTGAAAATGAAAAGCTAGTTTTTTTAGCTCTCTTGGCATGATTTGCTCAACAGAATAAATCACACAATAAATAAGTAAAACTTTTAAAATGCTTGAAAAAATGTTGCATGCGGGCGCTAAGGACCCCAGGACCGGCCCTGTATATACCACACATTTCCATTGATTTACTGTCAAAATACAACACTACAAAGTGTACATTGTAGTTACAAATTCCTAGTAGTCTATGCATATGATGGTAATACCATTATATGCAAGATCATGTCGTAATAATGTTTTGTATTTTTATACAAAATTATAATTTATGGATTAGGTAATTTTTTCTATTTAACATATCATCTAATAACTTTTTTTGTGAATAAACAAATTAAAAAATAAGTCCACTATCAGCTAGAAGATCTATACTATTTTTCTTTAGTACTAGGTACCTTCAAAATGTATTTAGTTCTATATATGTACACGATATATAATATTTCTGACTATATGCATATTTAATATTTTTATATTAAATTCATTTTTTACTCTATACTCAAATATGTTAGGATATCTTGCCTATGTAGTTTTTTTTTTTTTTGTAAAGACATCAATTATATAGATATTTTTTCCTCTCATTTGATGACAATGTATTTCAAAATTTAGATTTTTTTATAATATTAGAATCATTTAGATCGTTGTTGTTTATAAAACTAGTTGTTAACAAATTTTAACCATTTTTGATCTCGAAGGTTTTTTTGTCCGACGACTAAAAATTTCATCGGCTTTGGTAAACATTTTACCCATTTATTTAGATCATGCATACAAATATATTACATTAACTTTTTTAAGGGTAAGTTAAGTAGGTAATAGGCCAAAAATCGAAAATGAACATGTTTGCATATCTTCACGTTTCAGAGATTTTTGAACATTTTGGCATACCTCAGAAAAAATGGATGTGTATGTGTGGGTGTGTGTGTATATGTATGTTTGTATGTATGTATGTGTGGAGACAATTTTTCGTCGACAATTTCGGGCGTACGATTTGAATGGTTCAAAACACATTTACCTATCACCTTAGGTGGTATCTACGCGGTTTTGACAAGTAAGAGAAAAACAATTTCGATCTTTCTGAATCTGTAATTTCGCTAAAGGAATCATTTCAATCCGGATGCAATATTGAAATGTTTAGATTGAAAATATCCTCCTCACATTGTTTTGCACATATAACGGTGAATACAGGTCACGGCGCCGCGTTCCTTGATTGTGCCTGATGATACGCTGCGCGAGGAGCGATGCACCGCGTTTTATTCTGATCTTAAGTGCAAAAGCTGTAATTTGCTATGTGGATTTCAGTTTGATCTAGTTTGCGGTTGATAGACGAACAAGAAATACGCCCAGAGCTTTGTTTATCTATTTATTCGATCCGTTTCCTGTAAAAAATGCGGGTGATGAAATATATAATTATTTTCAGATTAATCTTGATTCTAGAATTGTAGTTGAAATCTGATTTTTAAGTCTCTTATCTATAAATCCAAATGCAAAAAGTAGGTTCAAGCATAAGCTTTTCAACTAATATAACTATCGAGACACATTGATAGAATACACATCGTTGTGCGATGTCTTTTTACGCAATGTTAATTAATTTTTATAATTAAACCACTTGTCATAGGCCTATAATATTTTAAAGGGTTTGGTTTTATTATAAACTCTATTACCATGCAAAGTTTGATCAAAATCCCATAAGAGTAAACCCGATGTTTGGACGTATTTTCGCTTTATTATATTGGCCATGAAGGTGACAACCTTCAGGGCATTAAGCTTTACACGGAATGGTTGCTACCCCTTGTAGAGGGGGTAGCGAAGTTTTTTATTTGAACTAGTTGTTTACTCAAAAAGCAAAGCTTTTTGCTTAACAACTATAATAAATAATAACCAATATATATATATATATATATATATATATATATATATATATATATATCTTCTTTCATTATAACTTAGTAACAAATCAGGGATTGTAATTAGAACTGCAACAAATACATAATATACAAACAAATCAGTGACTCATACAGTACACAGCTACAAGGGTTAAATTATAACCCAACAACATGAGTTATCGAAGGAGAGTTTTAATAAATTTCATAACTACGTAACATAATTGAAGTCTCTCCTTGAAGGTGATAAACTTGGTATATAGTACTCGTACAGGCAATAGTCATATAGTTCTACCAGATTGTTTATAAAAAT
Source organism: Ctenocephalides felis (assembly GCF_003426905.1). Lineage (NCBI taxonomy): Eukaryota > Metazoa > Arthropoda > Insecta > Siphonaptera > Pulicidae > Ctenocephalides > Ctenocephalides felis. The sequence goes on from NW_020538040.1 coordinate 158,562,744, forward strand.
GTTGTTTACGCCTGAAAAATATATCAATTGTCAGGAATATGTGTCGAGAGTATCAGAACATATTGGCAAAACTTTATTAAAGTTTTATAATACAAAATTGTTGAGAATTATAAAAAACAAAAAATTCAACCTAAATACAAAAATATAAATGTAAATAATAAACAGAATATTAACAAAATAAAATTACAAAATATTGAAATAATAATCTTATAACATCAACTATGGCTGGAACTGAGCATTAGCTACTCTGTCGAGTGGTGAATGCTTCTATGATGGTAGATGAGGAAGGTCATCGGGCCATGAAATATATAATGGTAACAAAATATTCAATTATTTTCACATTAACTTATTAATTATAAATTGTTGATCGAAAATAATTGATGAATTTGGTCTCTAGTACTTGTTCTAGCAATAATAATATAGTGTTATTATTTCTAGTATTCTAGTTTTTGTTTTTGAAAAGAGCCATGAAATATGGTTTATGACCAATAAAAAAGTCATCTGTATTAGGTAAATTCTAATAATAGAATCATCAAATATGAATGGATTGACCATTGGGTTACCATTTAAAAATACGAAGTAAGGAAAAGTTTCAGCCCAACAGGTCATAGGATGTAAGGTTATGATTGTTGTCAAGATATGAGGATCAAAAAAATAAAATAAAAAAGTAGATCATTAAATATTTTCTTCTTCATTTTGTTAATAAATAAACAACATTTTTTCCTGTTATCTAATTTACTATTCATATTTCGATTTCATATCGTCTTTTGCTATTTTTCTGCTTATTATTTTCCATCATTATTTTTTTCTGCCTTTATTTTTTTTGCTACAAATTTCCAGTTCTTGTATATATCAGGTCTGATCAGGATTATTGAAAAATATTTTTAGGTAAAGTAAAAATTTTTATTTATTTATTTGCTTGGACATCGATCTCCATAAGCCAATAAGTTAATTGTTCGAAAGATACAAAAAGATCTTGCGAAGAACTCTTAACAGTAGCAATAGTAGTATAATGAAAGATTAGAAAAATGGTAAAAGTAGATATTTACTTATAATTGCTTATAATCTTTATTAGTAATCGACTTAAAACAACAGATTATTAGATTAATTTAAATTATACTATTACAAAGTTGAACTAAGACTTTTCTTGCTAAGCTATCAGGATATTTAGTCAATGTTTTATACTCCCTGAGCTCCATTTCTGACACTCCAAAAATACATTTAACATATTGCTTCAAGGATTTCTCCATTTGACCAAGCTTTAGCAGAAATAACGTTAATACAAATAAATGAAATTGAATGAACAAATAATTTATCTGGTAAAACTAAATCGTAATATAACGGCCTGAGCAGATCATTAAACTTAGGACGATGAACGTATTCGGTATTTAGGACAAAGAAACCGATCGAATTGCGCTGAACGTTCTCCAACGTTACGAACGAATTATCCTGAGCCTAAGGCTATGACAAGTCATCTCGTTTGAGTGAGAGCTGGTAAACATTTTAATTTATTTTTAATGGAAACATAATCGTGACTTTGTTGTTAGGGTTATTAAAGAAGGAAATTACTTCATATTTTAATTATTATGTGCGGGTAAAGCTCAACTTAGTAATGAAATTTCGAGAGCTATCAGCAGCTGTGGTCATATTTCACATTTTGTTATAAAAAGGGTAAAAATGTTATTTGCCTCATAAAAAGGTAGCAATATGTGAGGAAGATGTGTTGATAGTACCAGAACATGCAAAATTGGTGACAAAAATTTATCCCTTTCTTCGAGGTTGGGAGAAGTAGAAACTGAATTATTAAATTCAAATGATTGTGCTCTCTTGGTTTGTTGATCGACTATTAATCACAATTAACTTCTCACGGTAGTTCCAAACTGTATTCCAAATTTGATGTAATTATCCTATCCATATTAATATTTTTTTGTGTACGAACCGCTATTGTTTAGTAGCTTTGGCTTTGCAACCGTTGCGTTGCGCGTCACGTACTACTTGATATCAAGTAATGATATCAATTTTTACTTGGGAGTATATATCAAAATAACTGGTATTGCTACCACAGAAATAACCAGGTTTTATTTGAAGATATAATTAGCAATATATTTCCAATTGAAAATAACTGAATATTTTTTGGCGTACGAACCGCAATTGTTTAGGAGATCTGGCTTTGCAATCATTACGTTGCACGTTACGTACTGCCTAATATCAAGTAGTAATATCCTCTTGGAATCATACATCGAAATATGATGTTTACAAGTGAAAATAATTTCGGGCATTGCTGCCAAAGATATAATCAAGTCAAAAATGAGTTTTCTTCTTGTCTAGTGGTTGGAACTATACTCTTCTAATCAGAGGTTCCAGGTTTTTATTTAGGGATGTAGATAGCACTTCAAAGTGAAAATAGCTGTCCTCGTAATTTCTGCATCAATGAAATCAACTCAAAATTATTACTGAAATTGTAAAAGTAAATTCATCACATAGAGATATGGCAATCATTTGGGTTGCCAAATCGTTTAAGAAATCAGCACAAAAGCTCATAGGATTTTTTGATGAACGAACCGCAATTGTTTAGACGCTTTGGCTTGGCAACCATTACTTTGAGCGATACGTACTGCCTGATATCAAGTAGATATCAGTTGGGCCGTTGTCTAGTGGTTACAGATAAAGACTGCCAATAAGAAGTTTTCGTTTAGATATATAGATAGATATATAATTCCAAGTGAAAAAGCTCTCCTCGGCATTGTTGCATTATTAAAAAAAAACTTATCAGTACTATAGAGATTGTAACAATAAATTAATCACATAGAATTAGGACAACCAGTTGGATTGCCATCTATGAAGACATGGCGTTTAAGAAGTCAGCACAAAAACTCATAGGATTCGTTTACTTTCAGTTGATGTTAAAAATATATCACAACTAGAAAATACAACCATATTCTCATATCTCCTAATTTCTATCTGCTAAATTGAGCATCTTGATTAATTTCTAATAGACAGATTGTAAATCACATATAATTTAAAAAAAATCCTAATGTTTTTCCTCTAGTCAGATCTAATTACCACTTTCAGTAAAATAACATCACTGCTTCTGCATAAATATCCTTTAGTTCGTTTTATTCTTTTGAATCGAGATAAGACCTCCTGCCTCCTGCCATTGATTAAAGTGTACGCAAGCCACGAGCAACGAATTGTAGTTTTCAACAACTCAGCAGCAATGCCTTGATATCATCAACATCGACTTCAAACCGTGTCCGCGAACATCCGGATAATGGATGATCATATCTTGATACAAATAAACATATATTTGTGCACCAAGGGCCGGTGGAATATAATATACATATTTTGAATTCAATTTGAAAACTAACATCAAGTTTTTTTTTCATGTATTGACGTTTTACACATTATTAACTTCCCGTACGGTAAGTTATAGTAATCGCAAAAAATCGAAAATGAAAATTTTTATGTATCTTTATGTTTCAAGGGTTTCTGAACATTTTGGCATAACTTAGAAAAAGGGATGTGTGTGTGCGTGTTTGTGTGCGGATACAAATTTTTATCATCGATTTCGATAATATGGATTCCGATTTGAATGATTCGAAAAACACTCGATTCCTATTGATAAGGAGACGTGCGGATTAGTTTTGGCAAAGACAGGTCTAGCCGTTTCCAAGATACGGCGCAAAAAGTGCCAACAATGATAATTCAGTTTTTAAGAGAACGAACCGTTCGATTTCAATAATTCAAAAGACATTTTACTTGTATTAATTGAACTAATTAAATTTTTAGAAAGGCAGATTTAACTATTTTGGAGATCGAGTAAAAAAAGTAAAACAAATGCCATTGGGGGTCATAAATGATCATCAGATATATGCACATCGAATTATGAGGTATTTTATATCGATTTTAATAATAAGTAATAATTTTCTTTATATTTCTATGGGTTCTGCACTAATGTTTATCTGCGACACTGCGACGCGGCGCTTACGCGCTTCGATATTTCTTCTCTAAATCAGCGACGCAGCACTATCAAAATTTTCAAAAAATTTGAAAATATGAAAAAATCAAATTTTTTAAGTTATTTCGTTTCAAAAATTTCAAATTTTCAAAAATCAAATTTCTTCAAAGTTTTTATGGAATTTTAAAGTAACAATGTCCTTTTCTTTCTTATTTTTCGGAAATGACAAAGTCCACCATAATTATCTCAAACAATGTATGGAAATTTTGAACGATACTATTTTAAAGTAGAGGGTGTAATCAGTCATTTTAAGTTGGACCACGACGCTATCAGGAGATAAACGACAGCATTGTCGAGTTTTTAACAAAAAATTTTTTGCTTTGAGCACTAATATAAGGGATAGATTAGAATGATATTCCAACTTTGTTGAATACTTCTGATAAAGTTTTAGGGGAGGATTTGTAAAAACATGTGCTAATGAAATATGTATTACAAATAGAGATTGTATTTACTTTTTTGTAATAATTGTATTTCAGACTCATAGTAGAGTCTGATTACAAGTATAGCAGCAATACACACCAAAGCTATTTAAAAAATTGTCGTAGTTTTGTTGCAAGAAATAAGTTGGAAAGAAATGTTTAGTGGCTAGAACTATTATAAATAATTTTTATTTATCATATTGATCTCAAAAATCGGACGCTGCTTTATTTTAAATTTTAGAATAACTTTTTGGAGTGTAACTTTTATTATAATTTGCATCTGATAGTTGTCAAAAAAATTCTGCTGAACTTTACAAAATTATACAGTATTAAACCCTGGTTCGTCAGACTAAGAAAGCAATCTCGAACTGTAAACATGCTGTTCAATAATGTATGCATTTACATTATCATAAATTATATATGTATTATATTATTTATGCCTTATGGATACCATCGTATATTAGATATTTAATCTTCGCACGGAATACTTTCATATTCAGAACATCTGCATTTTATTAGTTAATGCATAGTGCATTTCAATTGATAAAGATATGAAAGTAAATGTTTTGGATTGGATACTATATTCATAATTACTATGGGCTAATTAAATAAATAATTGACATATAAAGTACGCATGGAAAGCTCCTGGAATCTTGAAAGCGCTTTTTTTGCCTCGGCTTTATAGTATAAGAAAGTGTACATATTTCTTATTCATTAGCTTAGTTGAAAAATATCTTCATTTGTCGTGCTTCAAGATTTACAAAAACAATCTATTACAACATTATAAATGTAAAATTTTATTCAAATAAAACATTTCGATTAGTATTTCCATGATCGTCTGGATCAAAGTTTTAAAACTTTAAAACATGCCATCCGCTGGCATAACTTTACTTACAGCTGATTTAAATGCGGGTATGTTAAATACAATCTACTCTAATAATATTTAATGTTATTGTTAGAATGTAATCTAAAGTTTTAAGTAAATCATGCATTCAGTTCTACCGCATCTATTTGCCAATTAATTTCATTTCACTGTTAACTCTGTTGAAGACAATGTGTGCAACGAATTGATGTTGAGTATGTTTATGCTGAAAAGTTATCAGTCGTGAATGATTGTATTTCATATAGTTTTGAAACTTTCGTCGTTATTCTGATCAAACATGACTCTGAAATATTGTTGTACACGACTGCACGTTCTGCAGGGAACATAGTTCTTGTAGAAAATTCAGCATTTGTCTATAAATCGAAGTGAGTCTTTAGCATTTTTCTGATTTACTGTAATTCGTTATAAGTCTAGCAAAAATTTTAAATTACTTGTAATATTACTGTTTTAAAGCTTTAAAAACGCTACAAATAACTAATTCATTGGTTCAACATCAGTTTTTTTTTTTTTTTTTTTTTTTTATTTTATTAAAATGGCCTCGTTTTATCCAAACATTTTAGCCAATATCCATTGAATACATATTATAAAATACAATACTATACATTACAAAATATTTCTTCTGTATGAATATATAAAAAACGAGAAAAATTATTAATAACATATCTTCATTAACTTGATTTCTATAAGTCACTACAATTTTATATTGCACTCATTCATGAAATCCAGCAACACTCTATATATTCCTATATTACTCTCACTAATAATGTGTCTTGCATTTATTGGAAATTGTACTTTTAGCTGTTGTAGTCTTTTATATAATTTCTTCCGTTCATTTTTATATAATTTGCAATTCCAAAATATGTGGTCCAATGTGTCTAATATGATACTACAAGCACAAAATGGGTCTTCTTTGATACCGATTCTGAATAGATGACTGTTATTCCTTGTGTGTGATAGCCTTAGTCTACAGATTGTTGTTATTTCTCTCCTATTCCATTTAATATTTTGAAACCATGTCCTTCTCGATACCTTCGGGTTACACGGTTGGTAAAGTCTTCCTTTCAAACGTGAGTCTTGATCGAATACCTTTTGCCATTGAGACATTCCATTTTTTGTAACAATTCCTTTAAGGTCTACTGCAGGAATTTTATTTACAATCGAGGGTGTGCTATGTGCATCTTTGGCCAGCCCATCCGCGATCTCATTTCCGATGATATTCGCATGTCCTCTTATCCATATTAATTCGATATTATGCTTCTGTTTAATTAAATCTTCTATCTTTCTAATACTGTCGAAAATTAGTGGATTGCCAAAATATTTAGGTATATTTAAAGCATGTAAAGCAGATTTACTATCTGACAAAATTATAACTTTTTTCAATTTATGTTTCCTGATTAGGTCTAATGCTCCATTAATGGCCATCACTTCCGCCGTGAATATTGTAGCCCAATCGGGCATTTTAATTTGAAGTTGTTTGTTTTGACTTGGGATCCAAACTGCGCATCCAACCCCATTATCTGTCTTTGAACCGTCGGTATATATTTGAATAAAATTTTTCCATCTTGAATGCATTAAGTTGTTCAGTTTCAGATTTATTAATTTCTTGTCTATCTTCTTTTCATTATCAAAATCATCTGATAAATGTATGTACTTTTTAGGTAACGTGCCTTTCCAAGACATAGTGAAGTATGTTAATCTGTTATTTACCATCATTTCTTCTTCTAGTGGTTTAAGTGTATGGAACCCAGCAATTAAAGGTGGTATTGGTTTTTTGTGCCAGAATCTATTTTCAAAATGCAGAACTGCAAGTGGCTCTAAACAGTTGTGTATCCATGCATGATCATAATTAAATTTTTTAATCAAAAACCTATTAGTTATAACCTGTCTTCTTATCTCTAAAGGAGCTTCTGCAGCTTCAGCCAACAACGAATTTGTAGGTGTCGACTTCAGTGCTCCCAAGCATATTCTTAACGCTGCATATTGTATTCTATTTAGTCTATCCATTATCCCTTTAGAACTTCCTCCATAAATTTGACATCCGTAATCGAAATGGGGTCTAATAACGGCTTTGTAAAACGAGAGACAGATATTGGGATGTGCACCCCAAGTGGTGCCAGTTACTCGTTTTAGGATATTAATTCCTTTTTCACATTTAGCCAACATTTCATTAACGTGTTTGTTAAAGGATAATTTTGTATCCAATATCATTCCTAAAATTTTGATGTTCTCCAATATTTTAATTTGAATCGAGTCTATATTTATACTGATGTAATTTCTTGGGAGCCTATGCCTAGTGAATAGAATGCATTTAGATTTTTGAGGTTCAAGTGTGAGTTTATTGTCCCGCATCCATTCTAAATCTTTTCTTAAAGAGCTGTTCATTTCATCACTACATTCCTGTAATGATCGCGAAGAAATATACATGACTAAATCATCTGCATATTGTAATTTTTTCACTTTTGTCCCTTCTGTCTCTATGAAATCCGACGTATAGATGTTAAATAATATTGGACTTAAAATCGAGCCTTGAGGGATACCATTAAAAGTTATTCTTGGACCTATGAGTCGATTCTGGTTTCTAACATAAATCTTTCTATCGGATAGAAGTGACATAATAGTGTTAGTAATTTTGTTTGGAATATTTATTTTTGTTAATTTATTTTTGAGTATTTGGTGATCTACATGATCATAGGCTTTTTCAACATCTGTCGTAACTAATAGAACATATTTGTTTTCTGTCAACGCGCCATATAGATCCACAAGGAGTTCGCTGAGTAAATCAATCGTGCCTTTTCCTCTCCTGAAACCGAATTGATATTTATTTAATATTGTATTCTTTTCTATATACCATTCTAATCTCTTTTTTAGAATACTTTCAAATATTTTTGAAAGGCAAGGTAGTAACATTATTGGTCTATAAGACTTATAATCACCAGGATCTTTTTGTGGCTTTAGTATGGGAACTAATACCGCTCTTTTCCACTCTTCTGGAATCCAGTTTGAAAGCAATATATAATTGAATATCTCAATTATTAGGTTTTTTAATGCTTTAGGGCTTCTGTTAATCATGATATATGTTATGTTGTCGAATCCCGGAGAGCTGTCTTTTTTCTCCTTTAGCGCCAGTTCAAGTTCCTCATATTTGATGCGTCCATTAATTTCTTCGTGTTCATTGTCATCAATCCAGTCTTCCGGCCGTTCTTGATTAAATAGGGCAGGTCCAGGAACAAAATCGGGAGTATGGGTCTTAAGAATTGCCTCGTAAAAGTCATCGTTCATTTGATGATGTTGGTTCTGTCTATTATTTTTATTATTCAATTTTTTGATAGTGTTCCAAATTTTGTTAATATTTGTATTCATATTGAACGAATTTATTAACTCACGCCATTTTTCTCTTTTCTTTGTTTTAAACAGTCGTTTAGTTTGTGCTATTACTTTTTGTAGACTCAGGTAATTTTCGTAGTTAAATTCATTTCTTAGTTTCTTAAAGGCTTCGTTTCTTCTTCTTGTTTGGATCTCACAGTCATTGTCCCACCATATGGCCGGTTTAAAGGTATCCGATACTTTATATTGTTTAATGTGTTTTGCTGCCGCCTTATTTATGGTATCTTGGATAAACTTATACTTTTCTTCGCAGTTCGAAGGAATTGTTGAGGTCTCCAGAATATCTTCAATCTCTGATCCATATTTTTCCCAATTTGCTTGTTTAGTGTTCCATTTTCTACCGGGATACCAACGCATCCTTGTATTAAATTTGAAATGCAACTTTATTATAATTGGTAAATGGTCAGAACCAACATTTTCAGGAATTACACTCCAATGAATCCTGTCATGAATAGATGTCGAGCAAAAGGATAGATCAATGGCGGAAGATTTTTTCTTAATAGTCTGTATAGTCGTATGAGTTCCATCATTCAAGACAACTAAGTTAAGACTATCTACAATATCGTACATTATAGCACCTCCACTGTCTATTATTTCGTTTCCCCATGCTATGTGTTTACTATTGAAATCTCCGGTGACGATTAGTCTAACTGGAATTTGTTCAATAAGATTTCGGATTAAATATAAATCCTTTGTGGCTTGAGGTGAGCAATATATGGATACCACGCAAAAGGGGGTAGTCGATTTAATTATAACAGCAGTCATTTGGATATCCCGGTTGTTCTGAGAATGTTTGAATTCCTCACAGATAATACTGTTTCTGATCAGTATGGCTGAGCCACCATAACCATCCTGTCTGTCACTTCGAAATATTTTATAATCTTTGAAGTTAAATTTTTGTCCTTGTTTCAGCCAAGTTTCTGTTAGAGCAGCAATATGAATTTTCTTATGGTACATCAGGCTTTCTATGCTTTCTTTGTTTGCTAGTAATGACCTACAATTTAGTTGAAGTATATTAAAATTGTCCATGTTTGTTTATTGGTTTTTAATTTGCAGATGCTATCTAAAGGGAGTCTTCTATATCTTCTACCTTCCGTTAGAATTATCCTCACATCCTTTGTTATTTACTTGACTTACATTACTTATGCCTTTATCTGTTTTATTAGCCTGGTTTAAATATTTACCAATGGTGTGGATATCGTATTTCAGATTATATATAATTTCCTCTAATTCTTTGCAATCTTTGTTTCTCTCAGATTCTATTTTTTCCCTTAACTTCATTGCCAGTTCTATGAAGTGATTTAGTTGTCTTTTATTTTCTTCAATCTTATTCGTTTTATTACTGTCCATGACATCGAATTCCTGGGTTTTCTTTTGAGATACTTGTTCTTTATTACTTCGGCCGATATGTCTCAAGTATTCTGATCGGCGTTTTTCTATAATATTTCTTGGTTTTTTAATTACCATTAATCTGTCTTTTTCGATATTTAATTCTTGTTCTTCTAATGTATTTAATATCTCATATTTATTATTATAGTTGTTCATAATTATATTACTCCTTAGTTTTGGGAATGATGAGTTATATTCCAGATTGTATGGGTTGCTTTTAACTGCATCCACATATCGATTCTTCTGAATCATCCTTTTTGCTTCTAAATATGATATATTGTGAAGAGCCATTATTTCTTTTATTTCCTTATTTAGTTTAAAGAATTTACATTCTTTGTTATTTGCCTGGTGCTTTTCTCGACATAAAGTACACTCAAACTCTGTGGCGATATGACATTGTTCGTGGGAATGTTCAGCTGCACAATTTTTACATCTTATTTTGCTCTTACAATTCATTTTTATATGTCCAAACCGCCAGCAATTATGACATTGTATCACTGATTGAATATATGGACTAACAGGACATCTAACAGAATACATTGATATAACTTCTGGCAAGTAGTTTCCTCTGAATACCAGTTTAACCGCTTGACTTTTTAGATTTTGCTTATCTACATTTCTTTTTTTAATACATTTGATGTCTACTACTTCAATATCTGATCTGATCACTTCCTTAATTTCCTGCTCATCCATGTCCGGATCAACATTGAAAATAATTCCGCTTCTATATAATTTGTGTTTCGGAATATACGTTCTTATTTTGAATTTTTCAAGAATTTTTTCTTTTATTAGTTTATTTGCATACGTGTAATTTTTAAATAATAATTTGATTTTATTTTTTCCAATTTTTGTTATATTTATGATATTTTTACTTATGTTTGGTTCTTGTTTGAATAACATTCTTCCCAATGCTAGATTGTGAAATCTTCCAATGTTATTGTCAATTGCTTCGGCAAATATTGTATATGGTCCTTCATCATTCGAATTATAAAAGTTATTTTCTTCATTATTTGCAATGGTTTCTTCTTCTATCATTTCGCTCCAACTTTTGTTATTTACACTCGCATCACAACTTGGGGTTTCTTTATTTTTATTATTATTTAACACTAACACTTCACCATCCTTTGTTTCGATTTTTACAATTTTTTTAATTAATTCTTCCGATATATTGAACTTCTTTTTATTCGAATTACGTTTGAATTTTTTATCTGATTTATATTTAATATCTTTATTCTTATCCAAATTTGTGATATTTATCTTAACTATATTTTTCGAACTGCTCGGATTATTAGCTGAATTTTGCACTTCATTACCTCCGTTATTAGGTTGCTCGTAATCACATTCGTAAAACTCTGACTTATCACTATTCATTTCATCATCAATATAAATTTCCTCATCGTTAATAATATTCATCGACCTGACTATTTGACTACCTGTCTCGATTTCCGAGCTGTTAATCCTCTTATCTATACCTGTCGAAACCGGTAATCCACCCGGTTCGAATGGTTTATAATCCATAGAACTGCCTTCAATATTTCTATTACTCAGGTATATAACACTAGTTTTATTTATCTTTAAACGATCCGCACTCCTCGGTGTCCTAGTCGGAACTGGTTCAACATCAGTTAAAATCTATAAGAATTCAAGAGCAAATATTGAGATTGAAAAAAAAAAAAAAAAAAATCTTTATTGTTGAGATAATTGTTTCTTGTGTACTTATTATATGCAAATGATCGTTGTTAATTTTTTTTATAATTGATGGTATTATGTCTACAATGCTATAGTTGACTAGTGTTGCCACTATTTAGAATACTATTTATACATAAACTATTTGAAAGTGCTAATTATCATTTTTGTATATTGTTTTTTGTTATTGATGATAATGTTCATAATACTATAGTTGAACACTGCCACTATTTAGAATACTATTTAAATAAAAACTAATTGTAAGTGCTAAATATCATTTATACCTTATTATAAAATATGATGTTTGAAATAATAAGCTCAAAATGCTAGCTGCAGTTTTAAACAAATTATATTATTTTATAGACAAATAAACTTTTATTCTAAAATATTGGCATAAATGAGACGAATGAATTTGTAAAATATATAGGGGAGACTGGGTACGGTTGTGCCAGTGTACGGTAGTGACAATTGTCGTAATAGCTAAAGTATACTGATTTTGGAACAGGGTCCAAAGGGAGAAAGATGAAGTATGATAGTTTGAACCGTCCCGGGGGTGTGTACGTTTGTGACACTTACCCTTTTCTTATATGATTTGATTTTATGACTCATCCATCGTATTTAAAGACAGTATTTCAGTATTTCCTCGTAGACAAATGTTTAAATTACCAATTAATTTTTTTCCCACCTAACGGGTAAATTGGCAAAATTATTATTGATCAAAAAGTGGTACAGTCATACCCAGTCTTCATTACTTATTGTATGGAGTATAAATAATTCTATAAGAACTCCAGTGATTATTTCTGCACGATGATCGGCCAAGACGTTTCTTTATGATTAGCATAACAGTGAAAAAATTTTATTCACGTTTTAGCCAAAAATCTGATTAATTTTTGACAAATACCGGCAAAGTCGTTCCTTTGTAGTTAAATATAATTTTTTTTGCATTTTTAATGAAACTTTTATTTTCCACCTTTTCTTCACTCGTATTCGTCGCTGGAGCGGCGGTATACGAGCGCAAACGGTTGACAGTGCTAAAAGTGTTTGAATTATATTGAATTAATTATATTTTTTATTAATGAGCCGTACTTTTAGGGCAAATTAGGTTTGAACTATAATTGATATAATTACAGATATTATAAGTTTACTTGAAAGATATCAATTGGTCATCGAATTGATTTATTTTAAAGTAGAAGCGAAAATTTTGTAATAACGAATTAAAATTTAATCTAAATAGCTAAATCTAAGCAACTATTTACACGTATTGGGTAATTCAAGTCATTTGCCATATAAAGCAGAATGCCACTTACAACTAGCACTTGTTTACACTTCATCTTCTGCACGAAACTTTGGATATATTGCACAAAATAAATTAAATCAATAAATCAAAAACATATACTTTATTAATATTTATATACATAACATTTTGCTAAATTTTTATTTGAACATTTTACTTGTAGGTATTGTGTCCTACATATGTTATTTATTAATAAGTAACAATAATAAGTGTTTAAAATATAGAGTATAGGATATAAATATGACAGAAAGAAGAACAATTCCTCAACAATATTTAGAAAAATGAATAATTATACAAAACAAAACAAACAAAAAACACAAGCGCAAGTTTTTTATTTCATGTTTTTCATTGAAAGAAAAAATCTGTGTGACCAGCCACGTTCTAATTACAACTATGGGTCGATCAGGATATAGTTTGGCATGGCGTGTTTTCCATACCAAACTATTTCTGGTGTATATTTTAAATCAATAAGTTTTTAATCATTTATATTAAAGAATAAAAATTGGTAAATAATAGAAAATATGCGCCTTTTATGTATAAACCAACCTTGATTTATTAAAATAATATAGGTCAGGATAAAAAATATGTGTTGGTACATATGTGATTGTATAATAGATAGTTAAACTTTTGCCTTACCGGTTTTGCTCACCCAATTAAGTACGAGTCATTTTAATATCAGTTGATTTGTATCTATAAACCGTGGAATTTAATTGTAGTCACAGCAAAGTTTGGCGTCAGAACTGTTTAAAGTTCCGGAGTTCATTCAGCCACCACAGATCTCGACTCGGATTCACGGATATAGAAAAGTTGTTGA
>NW_020538040.1:158577630-158676664 GCF_003426905.1 Ctenocephalides felis
TTATATAAAAAACTGTTGAATATAACTTAAAATAATTAATACACCTCATAAACAATTAATTAGCGCATAGTTAAACATTATATTAAGGTCTCGTAAACTAAACAACAGTGTGCTTACAACCAAAACAACTAACAACGAAAGAAAATACTTTTATTATGGATTTTCAAAAATTGCCGTTTATCTCCTGATAGCGACGTCGTAAGAATCAAGATGATGGCTGGTTATACATTTTTTACCCTCCACATTCAAACATTGTTGTCAAATGATTCTTAACATTTACTTGTTTTGGTGGACTTTTAATGAGAGTAACTACTGCTCGACATCAGGATGTTAAGGGAAAACTTGCTAATTATAATTTAACTCTAGTTATAAGGCAATAGCTTTAACCACTAATAAAAAAATATTACCTAGCTTTTCGTAGAATCAACTTTAAAATTTCATTCTAATATCTAATTCAACTTACCGCAGCTGCAATGAGAGTAACTACTGCTTGACATCAGGATGTTTAAGAGGAAATCTTGCTAATTATAATTTAACGCTAGTTATAAGGCAAGAGCTTTTTCCACTAATAAAAAATAATATTGAGCTTTTTGTAGAATCAACTTTAAAATTTCATTTTAATCTCTAATTCCACTTACCACAGCTGTAATGAGAGTAACTACTGCTTGACATCAGGATGTCGAGGGAAATTCTTGTTCAATATAATTTAACGCTGGTAAAAAAATAATATTTAGCTTTTCGTAGAATCAACTTAAAAATTTCATTCTAATCTCTAATTCCACCTAGCGCCGCAGCTGTAATGCGAGTCGAAGCGGCGGCGGCTGTGCGTTTAGCTGTACATGTAATATTGCTGCTGCGGCACATGGTCGAGTTATAAACTACTGCTGCGAGATCTATCTTAATTGAGCAATTCAATTAACACAATAATCAATTAAGCGAGCGCAATTACCGAATTAAAACACGCGTTAGTTACGCGGCTGATTCCGTGAGCGACGCCGGGACCACTAATTAGAATAAACAACTCGGGGCAAATTTATTATTATTATATACTCTGCATTGCAATCATATTATAAGTGCCGGATGCTGGCGCAGGTCGACGCTATTTGTTTGAATTTTTAGCCGAGCAGAAAATAACTGCACGATAAATTATGGTTTTCACACTTTCATGCAGCAGATATATAAAGTTGTTTAGTTTATATGCAGCAGTTACAAAGTTTCTTTTGTGGGATAAAATATAATGCTCATGTATTCAAATCTGTTTGAAATATGATTCATTTGTAGTTGTTTTGCGCTATGTGAGAATTAACTTTAATTAATTATAATTGTACAATTCAGAGAGAAAACATATTGTAGTAGTAATTAGTATATCAATTTAAAATTTTAACGATATTTTTCGAATATATAATCATTATGTGTGTGGCGAGCATAGCTCACTTGGTAGCGTGTTCGATTCACACGACAGGGATTTTTGGATCGAATCCTGTCATTGACTAAGAATTTATGAAAAAAAGTGTAGTTAATTTGAAATTAAATGAAAATTGTATTTGTTAAGTAGAAATTGAATAAAATTAAGAAAAATAGGAAATACAGAATTCGAAAAGCTGTATTAGGAGTAAGAAGAAAAAATATCAGAATTTGCTGAGATTAAGATGAAAAATGAAGAAGGAAAAATGGAATGAAGATAGAAGTTGAATAGAATAGAAATTTGATAGAAAACAGCAAAAATTGAAAAAATTGAGAAGAAGAAGGATGTAGAATGGGATATATATAGATTGAATATGATATAAAAATTGATATAAAATAGAAATAAATGAAAATGTTATAGGTGGCTAAATGCTCAGAGTAAGCGAGGCCAAATAAAAATTAAAAAAAAAACATTATGTAACAAATATAATACAGTTATAATATAATATTTTTTAATATATCAGATATAATGAAAATATGGACGTCTCCATTTTTGATTATATTAGTGATAATTTAATAATATTATATATATTATAATGTTGAAGTCAACTTGGTCCTTGCGTATTATCTACAAAAAAGCAAAAAAAAAATTAATTTTATTAAAAATATTTTAAATTCAGTAACATTATTTTTATTTAAAATTTTAATACTAAATGATACTATTATAATGTGGTATTTAATACTAATAGTATCAATATGGTATTTATCATGTCACATGAACCCTGTTAAAATATTACACTTATTGGGTATTTCATCATTTTCATCATCATTCATCCCTATTTTAATATATAAATTTGTATTTGGATTATTTTCTCATTCACTATGTTATATAAATTTATTTCAATTTTTGAATGAATTGTTTCAATTTTTGTTAAATTGTAAGATAGAGGTAATGATTGGGTTAGATTAGAGTATTTTTGATATTTCTTTTTTTTTTGGTAAATAAAACCATTTGCAAGAAATTCAGAGAAATTATTTGAAATTTTCTTTTACATTATTCTTTGTAATTGTTTTTAGGTTTTCATTTTTTTACTCAAAAATTTTCAGTAATAAAATTATCAAGTATTATACTCTTATAAAATCGTTATTAAATGTGCCAACTTTTGAACAAACTTTAGTATATATTTTTTAATATGACCTCTCAAAAACGATATATTTTTTATTTTTTTTCAACAAAAAGCCTTACTTCTTGAAAACTCGGCATGTGTATTATTATTTTTGACTGTGGTCCTAGAAATGTTATTCACGGTTACGGTACGAAAGTTTAGATGAACAGAATTAATAAAAATTAACCACAATAACCGAAAAATGGTCATAAATTAACCCAAGCTCTAGGTTGCACTCAAAAGCTCATAATTTCCAAATAACGTGAGATGATTTTTTTTCTAATTTTTTTAGTTAAGGTCAAAACTATTACCCTGTTTCGGCTTGATGTTAAGTTCTGGGACACCGTGTATATTTATGCTTGCAAATAATATTTTTACGTGAGACGTGTAATCAGCATTTACTAGTTCTATGAGCTGTTGTTAAATTAAATTTAAATTGAAAAATCAGAATTTCAGTCAACTGTCTTTCAATAAAATTTACTGCAATCATAATTTTGCAAAAAAATAAGATTTTATTACTTGCTATGCATCCTAAACTATTTTAAATATCTGAATTATATGTTTTTTTGTGTATGTTCATATATACTAGTTGAACTAATGTAATTATTCAAAATATTGGTAAACAAAGGCAAGTTTATATAAATTAATAATTACTAATTGAACTAATGTAATAATTTGAAGTATTGGTAAATATAGGCTAGTTAGTGTTACAATTAGCTAATAAATTATTATTGCGTCGAATAATGATTACTTATTATCTAATGAAAACATTTTCATAAGCATTGTTATATACATAATTTTTTTAACAATATATTTTTATATTACGAATCAAACTATTATTATTATTGCAAACCTTTTTTGCGAATGTATGTTGAGCACCATGCTGAAAATAAAATGCTAGATCGCAAGAGGCGAAAAAGAGGCAAACAAGATTTGTTTGCTGTTATGAGGGCAATTCTTTTTTGTTTGCTGGACGTTTTTATTTTTTTAATTATGGGCTGCGTATGCTAGACAATACAACATTGTGAGTACTAATGAGCTTAAACGCGTTTCACATAATGCGGGATGAAAGTCAAACATAAATCAGAATTTTAATGGCTTAAGATAAATATGTTGCAAGTAATTTGCATAATGCACTGCGATGGTAATGCTTTTTATAAAAATCGAGAAAACACCTGCATACGTTTTATTTTCCAACGGGTTAAATAAATTTGAATAAAGCTGATTGATATATACATATATAGGGTAGAGCGGATCATGAAGATCCAATTTGAGCAATTACATTGTGAAAACTAAACCAATTATATCACAACAAATAACTGTCCATGTTCATTCATCATTGTAGAAATATATTTTTTTGCGAAAAATATATTTCTTGTCGAAAATTGTCATCTTTGCGTTTTTACCCCATAAGCAGGGTAAAATTAAATGGTCAAGGGACAAACAGGTTCGGATGTTTTATTTTTAATTTCAAAGGGCCAGATGGGATTTCAAAGGGACAAATAATAGCTGAATTATTCAACCAATGCAAAACATAAATTTCATAGGAACATTTTTTAGCAAGATAACACTGCAACTGTATATAACCTTGATCTGGCATTTAGTCAGACATATTCATCAGCAGATTTGGAATATCTATTTATTCAATTTATTTCTTGTGAAATAGCTTTTCTGACGCAATTATCTTTATTAACTATTTTTTATTGTTTTCTCCTTTGCCAAGGTAAAATTTCTGTTGGTCCTTTTAACCCCACCCACGTGTAAGCTTTTATAGAGGTTATATTAAAAAAACTGTCGAATCTAACTCAAAATTAATTATACATTTTATAAAACATTTGAATAATGTTTACTTAAAAATTATATTAACGTGTCGTAAACTAAACAACAGTGCTCACAACCAAAATATCTAGCAATCAAAGGCAATACTTTTGTTATGGATTTTCAAACATTGCCGTTCATCTACCGATAACAAAGTCGTAAGAATTAAGGTGGTGGCTGGCTATACACCTTTTTCCCTCTACTTTCAAATATTGTTGTTGAAACATTCTTCTTGTTTTTGAGATATTGATGGTGGACCTTTACATCAGCGGCATTTTGAAAGAACAACACATCCGATTAAAATGATTCAAAAAACATTCGATTTGTATTGACTGAGTGAATAATTGATAACATTTTAACAAGGTTCAGCGGTTCGGCGGTTTTGGAATACGGAGCAAGAAGTGCAAAGAATAGCAGTTTTTGAGAGAAGGGCGAATCCGATTAGAGTGATTCAAGAGCATATTGCTTTTGTTGACGGTGTTTTGTTTTATCATGTTTTCGTTCTTTGTAAATAAACAAAGATAAAGGTCGTCGCCTAAATAAAAGCATTTATTTCATATGAGATTCATAAAACACGACGAATATAATATTTATAATAATTGTTTTAAAATATTTTAAACAATTGACATTACTAATAATAATGTTAAAAATATTTTAAAATAGTTGCTATAAATATTGTAAATTTTATTGTCGTATTTTATAAATTTAATATAAATGTCTTTATTTGAGCGACGACCTTTATCTATATTAACGCAAGCAATATGCTTCTTGAATCACTCTAATCGGATGCGCCGTTGTCTCAAAAACTGATATTCTTTGCACTTCATGCTTTGTGTTCCAAAACCACTGGATCTGCTTTCGCAAAAATGTAGTCAATTATTCCAAATTGTAACCCTCATTGATATTACTCATTGATAAATTTTTATTGATGATTATTTTTATTTAGCGAATGTTTAATTACTGTGCGGGAAGTACCAACAATTTGCCTTAAGGAACAATGCCATACACCACTAGTTTTTTTTAAAAACTGCAGTATCATTTGTAACACATCATTTGTATATTTTCGATACTCTATTTTTTCATGTCCATTTTCCATAGATTGCAAACTTCAATTCCCGGCAATGAGTGCATGAACACGATTTCTGATCTCTATCTCTACTAGCGTAGTAGTAACGTTATTATCGTGGTACCCCGTTTTTGGGTGAGTTTGTGGCACCCGCGGGACCTATCACTCAGAACATCTTCTTTTCCAGCATTCAAGAACTTTCGAGCGAATACTAAAAAGACATTCGACCCCTCTCAATTGGCATTGTTAACATCAGATCTATGGCGAGATGATAACTCAAGAAAAAGGCTTCGAACTATGGGCCGAAGTTGCTGGAACTTTGGGTGACTGCTCGTTGTAAACTTTTTGTAACATTTTGGTGTAAACGGAAAGGTCTCTTTAGTTGTGTCATATGTCTAGGTTCAACATTCTGTTTGGTCATTTTATCATTATATCATTATTATTCTACATTTGATGTATGATGATGACTTTATAGTTTTGTCTAATTCGCAAACATTTTTCTGTTTTTTATTTATTTCTATATATAAACTACAATTATTTAAAACAATATATATCTTGTTAAACTATTGATTGCAAACAATCTGAGTTGCTAAATCAAAATTTATATTTTGAACTTCCTGTAGTTGTAAGTTCTAGTAATCATCCAAAAATCGAAAATATTTTTTTTATATATCTTTACGTTTTAGAGGTTTCTGAACATATTGGCAAACCTTAGAAAAATTTGATGTATATGTGTTTTTGTGTGGATACAATTTTTTGTTCGCGATTTCGAGCGCACGGATCGACCGACTTGAATGATTCAAAAACATTCGATTTCTACTGATGGGGAGATGTGCTGATTAGTTTTTGACAAAAACAGGTACGGCCGTTTCGGAGATCCGGAGTAAATGGTGCAGAAAATAGCGATTATGTTTTTAAGAGAAAAGACCATCCGATTAGAATGATTCAAAAAAACATTTTGCTTGTGTTGACAGTGTGAAGAAACGATTAGTTTTTGAGAAAGGCAAAAAGAATTTTTTTTATTTTAAAACTCAAAAAAACTTTTTTTATTAATAGGTTTTTTTTTTAAATATCGAAAATGATTTGGATTTTAATTTTAACTGTAGATAAAATACTAAAGCTTGCTTATATACTTCAAATAAATAACTTTAACTTTGCAATTCAGTTTATATAATTCTTAGAAATATGAGATAAGATCCTTCATTCTAATACCGCTTCATTAGGTTCTGTTCATTTACTTTTCATATAAACATATTAAACATCGTCGTCGAATTTATAAGCTCTTATATTTTGCCTATAAAATACGAATAATGAATGCTATATAAAAAATAGTTCATTCATTTTAAAACATTCATTTGAAATATATTGCTATATTACCAAGTGAAAACCGATTTCACTACTACTTGACATCAGGCTTCTCGAGGCGAGTATCGAACCTGAGACTTTTGATTCAAGACCCAATATTCTAGCCACTTACTCACGGGCGAGCCCAAATTTAATTTAAGTACAAAATACATATTTATTACTCACAAACTCCTTCATATTCATACTCTGTCTTTAAATTTAATTCAGGATACCTTTATTACTCAAAATTTGAATTTGATATATATGCCATTGTTTACAAGATCATATCTTAATAATAATATAATAAATTTGACATGAAATCCTAATTAAAGGTAATTGGTAACTAGTTAATAGTGTAGTATTAAATGATTAAGATAAATAGTATATTACTATCAATATTAAATGTTCCATAAATTCTTACTCCGACCTAGTCATAGGTAAGAGAGTAAAATTTGTATGGTATTTGTTCCCCATATTTTCTACCGAGTTGTATATACTACTAATGAAACAGATTTCATATTATTGAGCTCTTAAACTATATAACTTCATTTTCTATTACTATTTCGAAATGTTGGGAAACTTTAAGATTATTTGAAGAAGGTTTGCTATGTCGGGACTTCACTTCGCTATGTGCATTTTGTAATATGCGGTATGAATACTAATCGAATGCCAAGTCATGAAGTCAGAAGGGATGATATACATAAAACAAAGAAGGCAATCCAGTAATGCAAAATCGTAGAACTTGAAAAATCTGCGTTAGTAATAATAGATATAGAGTGTAAAAGTCAATAGGTAGATGAGCTATTTAACCACAAATATGTAACAATATTAGAACCGTTCGTTATTAGATTGAATATCTAGATTGATGGACCAATTCTCCGATAAAATAAAAATGTTATGTTATGAGTGTATAATCTGTCAGAACTATCAACAAACTATATATTTGCTTTGCGACCCGGCGTTTTACACATAAAACCTAACCTCCAAAAAGCATAAACGTCAAAATATTAACTTTGGTTAGACTTCACGTATGTGTTATCAAAGTGACATCAGAAAGTTGAACTTATGATAAAATGGTTATTTGATATCCGTACCTTTCGGAGGTTAGGCTTTTTGACAGTTTAGGACTACCAACTCCTACGATTATAGACCCGCAACAAAACATTTCTAGAGGCGAACCCTTAAGGGGGGCGATACATGTAATCGCCTTAATTTTAACCATTTTTTGAGGACTTTTTAAACTGGGAAGGAATGACTGAATCTTTTTGAACTTTTTAAGGGTTATTTATTATATATTAAAATACACAAAAAAAAATTTCCCTCTCGGAAAACGCCATCAATTTGCGGGCGTTCTCACTTTTCGTACGGTGATTTGAAATCAAAAAAATTAGTTTGTACGTGTTCATAAAACATATATCTTCTAGTTAAACCAAAAAAAAATTTAAAAAGTCACAAAATCGTAAATTGGCACACCTCAGAAAAAAAAGTTCGATTTTTCACCTTTTTTTCAATGTTTTTTTTTGGTAAAAGGGTTAATTTTTGAAAAAATTTTTGGAATGTTTGAGGTTTAACTAGAAGCTATTACTGTAAAGTAGATGTGTGCAAAATTTCATTGCAATCGGTTGAGAACTTTTTGAGTTATCCCGCCCGCAAATTTCAAAAATGTCGTTTTGAGAAAAACGCGTTTAAAGTTTTGACACATAGAAACAGATGAGAGTAAATAGCACTCAAGCGTCGAGTTGAGGCGTGGCACTTAAATGAGTTTTTATTGTATAAATAATGGTAATTTTGTTTTGAATATTTACAGGCATATTTTTGATTATATTATCATATTTATGTTATTGTAACGATTTATGAAAAAAAAAAATCGATTTTTTTTTCTTGTTACATGTATCGCCCCCCTTAATTTTAGATAATTTGTGCATATAAAAATCTCACCTATTTTACAATAAGTTTTTCATCAATTCGAAGACGAATCACATACCCATTGCACAAGTGTTCTATACTTTTTTCTGGGACGTGCAGTTTATGATTGGCATTAACAATAATTCACATAGAGTAGTCTATGGTGTGGTATTACTGGTTTACTATTTATTCATTCCGTATGGTGTATTTCTTCCATGTGCATATAGACAGAAACCATGAGGGATTTTAAAATTGAGTAAATATCAATATACAGCAGAAATTATAGTAGTATATAGTACTGCAGAAATTATGTAGTTCAACACAAACGTTAATTTCCTGCAAAAATAAACTATGACTGAGCTCATACTGATCTGGACTCATACTTTATAGAGAACTGAGTTACGACTGAACTCGCGAATACGTCATTTCAAGCCTTTTATGTGCTTGCTTCAGGGTGACTTTGAATTCCTAGATAATAATATTTTTGGACTTGTTCAATGTGCAACACAATACATTAGTAAGTTATTATTGCGTATTTTGTGGCCTCGAAAGAAATTTTATCAACATCAAACTACGTTGTTTGTATTCTGACCGTTATAGTGGTCTATATATTATTCATAATTATTATACGAATGGGTGCATCTCCCATACATAACATATAGAATGCCGAATTCGAATTGCTAAACAGAAAAAAAATCAGCACTATAGTGATTTTACAAAATTTCTTCATTATCCTAAACAAGAATAGCTCAATATAGTATGTTATATTTCTGACGGTATTTGACATTTATGACTTTTCATTTGCCTCCTGGTTTTATTTTTGAACATGGCTCCATGCCCTATACAAACACAAACCATGACTCCAGCTCTCATTTTACCACATGTACTTCGTATAATTGCATTGATCAGAACGAATCCCTCTCAGTTTGTAATTGCAGTTCCCATATTAGGCGCGCCGCTTTATTTCAACGAGTATAAATATCTCAAGTGTTCGAAATCGAATACTTGTGAATGTATGTATTTTGTTATAAATGGCAACATACAGTACATCACTGCACGCGTGACTTTCATTAAACCAAAACAAGACGATTACATCACTCATAAATTGCTCAATTAATGGAACTAGATTTTATTGTGGACAGGTTGGGTCGGCAAGATAAGAACTTTTATGAATGATGGAATTATACCAATTATGTAATCAATGAGTAATAATGGCAATTGATTGTTACATATTATTTTTCTGGCTTCTCTTAGGAAGCGTGATCTTTATGAAGTTTGGAAAATGTGATATGGGAATGTTCTTAGTTTTGGTTTAAGTTTGCGTTTTAGTTAACGTGATTGCAATATCTATTTACGATTAAGATATTAGAATGTTAATATATGTATATATATATATATATATATATATATATATATATATATATATATTATATAAACAAAATATTCATTGGATTAATTTGACGAATATATATACAAATCTCCCATAAACTGAGTTCATTAATAAACCAAATAGATTATACCAAATACATTACATTATAGATTATCATTTTAATATATATGGAAAAAACATCAAAATAGAATTTTCGAAAAAAAAAATTCACATACATCAATTTTTTTCTGAGTTATGCGAAATGTTCAGAAGACTTTGAAACATGAAGATATACAAAAAAAATGATTACTGATTTTTTTCAATTACTATAACTTATACTACGGGAAGTTATTTAACAAAATATTATAATGTTTTGAACACTTTTCTCTAATAAAAAATGAAATTGAATCCTGAAATCCTTTCCCGTGATCACCGAAGCATTGATTCCTCGAAGGCCAATATATGTTCACAAATGCGGTTGAACGGAATATCAAACTGACGTTTCTAATTATCGAACAGTTCAGTCATTATTGTGGCACTAAATAAAGCGAGGGTATAAATCGGTAATTATTGAAGTTTATGTGACCAGTGGACAAGATCTACCAGTTTCTTCCATTCACCTTTATTTTTTTTTAACCACTAGCGCATAAATTAATGATTGCGTTAAGCTCGGGGCACTGTACTTCTTATAAAGGCTTTGTTGAAGATTGACACAAATTGAAATCGTTGAATTTCTTATGCTCTCACGCAGATGCATGGAAATGATGTGCTATCCATAAGCTATTTGTAATTAGTTATGAAATCATTTTATAATGAAATGGTATCAATTGGATTCAATTTTGACGTACCAATTCAATTAATTTTTATTTATCAATTAATGAAACTTGAATTAATTAATTCATCATTAACTTTACATATATAAATTATTTGTTATTATTATTGTTTGCCAACATATGACAATTATTTTTTAGCAATAAAAATTCTGGTATTACTTTTTTCCTACCACGAATTTAACACATATCAGCATTTAAACACTTTTGCGCTTATAGTGATTGAAAATTAAAATAACAATTAGAATTATTAATAATTTAACTCATAGTGATGAATCTTGAAGTGAAGTGCGACACGCAACGAGTAGTTCATAGACGACATTTGTATACACCGGTAGTAGAGTTGATGTCGTCCGTGGACGACATTTGCAGCAAAAGGAGTCATGACATTGCTATATTTTTAATAGATAATTTTTTAGAAATTTTTGTTCATTTCTGTTAATATTTATTTTAAGTAAATAAATTCAATTAATTGGTGACCCGTACATCATGCAATTGAATTTACTAAAGTATAAGTAAGTAACAATTTTTTTTTTAATTCGGATTACCTATATATTATTAAATTCATTTAGTGAAATTTGTTCATGCATATGGTTTTCTATCCTAAGGCTATTTTACATTTCCATTTTTATTTTCAATTTTATTGAATGAATATAATTAAAAATAATAAGATCTGTATATTATTAATAAGATGATCTATATACAAATATTTTGATCTATATAAAATTTGTCCAGGTCAGCATTTATGTGTATAACTGCAGCAAGTGATTTACAAATATTTAACCAAATACACATTTTGTACAGAATACAGTAATATATCCATCTGTCTACGGAAACCTAAAAATAGTCCAGAATCTTATTTCTCGTTATCTGAATTTCGTCTTTATTGACGAATAAACAAGAGTTTTGTTCTCACGGCACAATTGATTATCGATTCTCCAAATGAGTATAAGTTTCTAAATTTCATTGAGAACATTGAAAGGAGTTTTTGTGATGTACATAAACAGAAAGTAATTAAAGTCCAAACTTGTTTCCATTCGGATTCGGCGTCGAAGAATATCAGCTGTAGCAACGTGGCGGTCTGTGATCAAATACATGAAGAAACAAACTATAAGGAAGATATACATAACTTTAGTATAGATGTTTGAATTAGTGTTTCTTAATTATTTATTTATATACAACGTTAATTGTAAAGTAAACTAAAATTAAAGTAAATATTAATGATGAATAATTGTTCCCTGCTATTAGTCTGCGCTCTCATACATGCCATAAATGAGAAAGCAATAT
Source organism: Ctenocephalides felis (assembly GCF_003426905.1). Lineage (NCBI taxonomy): Eukaryota > Metazoa > Arthropoda > Insecta > Siphonaptera > Pulicidae > Ctenocephalides > Ctenocephalides felis. The sequence goes on from NW_020538040.1 coordinate 158,589,820, forward strand.
GCGACGTTATTTATTTACCACATTTACTGCTGCGCACGCATATGTTGCGTGAGACCGTTCAAATAGTCATTCGCTTTTCTTGCACTTCAGATTAATATTTTTAATAAAATAAAACGTTGATATTGAAAATTTGTGATGCAATTGTTTCAAACAGATGTGGTCATATTTTTCTTATTTTGGTATATTTTTTGGTCCAAAAATGGTTTTATTCAATATTGAACGAATAAGAAAGTTTAGCTCGGGGGTAAATATAAACAAAAAAAATTTAGTAGTGTATGTGTTAAAGAACATACACTGTAAATTAATTATTTCTCAATTATTCAAGACAACAAATCATAAACCTATTCTTTTGCTCATTGTTGATAAAAGTAAATCAGTGCTAATTACGAATAAAATGCACATCAATTACTAATTAATACATGATCAAATATAATCCGAACTTGGGATATAAATATCTTAATCACATTCTTTTCTAATGATACTATTTATTATAAAAAATATAAAATCATTACCTTCTTATATATACTGTATGATATTGATAAAAAATCACCGGATGGGATTAAATCATAATATATGTCATAGAAAGTGATTAATATTGACTTTTAGAACTTAATTTACCGCCTAACACCTTTGATATAAGTGTTAAATTATAAACTTGTACATGTGCTTACATACACACACACACACACATATATATATATATATATATATATATATATATATAAATAAATAAATAAATAAATATAAATAATAAATATAATATAAATGTCTAGTAATAAGGGAATAATATCAATAAAAAATATAAAATTCTTTCAAAAATTTATTTTACATAAATTATATCCTAGCCTTCATTCAGTGGAAATTAAAAATAAAATTAAAAACTAAAACAATTGAATTGGGGTACATGTATTGTAAGTACTTTTTACTATTTATATTGATTGATTATTGCCTAAAGTGCATGACAATATTAAGATTTGCTTTATTTTTTTTTATGGATAAGAATGAGTTGGTGATAAGCTAATACACTATGATCAGTTCTATGTAGTTGTTTATTCTATATAACATCGCATAATCAAAAGGCAACCCAATGGTTGTCCATTCTCTTTTTGTTGAATTTATTATCAGGTATTTCTAATAGATATGTGATATATTGTGATATATGTGATAGATACATTTTTACTTTCAATTTTAGTTAAAATTTAAAAAATATATAATTTTAAAGTCAAAACTGATATCACTACTGCCAGATATCCATTGTCGGCGGAAAGAATAAAACATGAGTACATAAAATCACTTGAGCAGCGAATAAGCCTTAAATATGCATGGTCAAATTCGGTTTATGAATACTTTTTTTTGAAAATTGTTTATTACATGTTTTTAGTATTTCATAATATATTAGGCACTTTTGCTCAATTTTTTTTTGCTGGTCTCTCTTACTTGTAGCATTTAGATTTACAACATTTCATTTTTATATTCTGTACAAACATTATATATACTTTATACTAATTTTGTATATTATATTTTTTTTTATAAATTTTTCTGGCCTCCGCTTTACAGCATTTTTATCCACCTACATTATTCATATTATTTTTCATCATATTCTATACAAATCTTACATATATATATATATATATATATATATATATATATATATATTTATTATAGTCATCATATATATATCGTACTATCTCTTCTTATATCCTAATCTTTCATTCAATTTTTTTTCTTCAATTCCATTCAATTTTTTTTTTCTTCAATTCCATTCAATTTTCATTCCTCTTCTTGTTTCTCAATATGTTCTTTTCATCTTCTAAACTAAACTTTTTTTTTCTTTCTTGCTTCTAATACAATTTTTGCTTGTATTCTATAAATTAACAATTCCTAATCTACTTTAATATTTTATATTTTTAATTCTGGTATTGCTGGAGTTTCGAACCGAATTCCTCCAGCGTGTGGGTCGAGAACGCTACTGAGTGAGCTATTCCTGCCACTTTTTTGTATAATTTTGTACTATCTTTATATATATATATATATATATATATATATATATATATATGTGTCCTATTTGTTTATTCAACTTTTCTTCTAAGTCTGATATATTCTAATTCTTATCTTGCTTTCCTTCTTACTAGTACTATTTTATTCAAAATCAACTAATCATTTCAAATTCCGTTTAACTTCAAATTAACTATTTTTAAATTCTACTTCCTTCTTTTATTTCAACGGAATTTCAAATCAACAAATCAAATTGTATTTAATTTTAACTCAACATTTCTAATTTTTATGTCACAGTAGTTTGAGTCGGTTACGTTACTCACTGAGCTATTCCCGCAACAAATTAATACCTTGATTTGTACTTGCTAGATATTAATGATTATTGAGATGTCCTGCGTATAATATAGTAAAAAAATGAAAGTTTTTTTTATTATTATCTCTTTTATTTACAACTGTCCAGTTAAGGACATTTAATAAATTTGTGAAGTTTAGAATAGTCAATTGTATACTAAAAATGAGAGATTTTTTTTTTTTTCTAATAGTTTTTTTATTAATTACGCCACAGTGATTATTTAGCTCAGTACATGAAAAGTGTAAATTCCCTAATAATGTAGTACCTATCATATGCAAATTTTAATTAACATAATCCAATTAATTTGCCTCGTTTACGACAGGAAAGGCCTGCCTAAAGCAGATCAGGCGAAACATGTATATGTATACTATTTAGTTAGAATTCGAAAACAATGGATTATCTGCATAGCTTTAGGAAAACTGGTAGAATCTCGCGTCTTGCTGATGAGATTGTGACTATCATAATAGCGGAGCGTCTATAGTAAACAAACAATACAGTCGACATACGCCGTAATACGGTAATCCGGTTTTAATAACGGCCGTTAAGGAAAACGCATATAGTACGGGGCCACAGATTCTACAACTTGATATTTACCAATACACTAATATCTGGTAATATCTAACAGTATTAGTAAAAAAAAATTAATGAATAATGTGTACACCGACGTTGAACGATAATTTAAAACATGTGAATAACTTCACTAAAGCTTTATTTTTTATTAATTGTATGATGTCTGAAAACTCTATAAACTGAATTTTTTATCATCTATAAAATACACTATATTCTTATCCGCGGGTAAAAAGGTCCACCACCGATATCTCAAAAATAAGTAAAGTTGAGAATTTTTAACAATATTTAGAAATCAAGGGAAGATGTGTAGCCAGTGTTTACCTTGATTCTTACGACATACCAATATATAAAAAAATTGAAAAGTTTGAAAATCCATAACAAAAGAATTTTCTTTCATTGATAGCTTTTGGTTGTGAGCACTGTTGTTTAGCTTAGCAGATCCTAATATAATTTTTAAGTAAATGTTACTTAATTGTTTTAAATGGTGCATTGTTATTTTTAAGTTAGATTCAACAGTTTTTTTCATATAACTTTTATAAAAGTTTATATGTACGTGGGGAAAAGAAACTTGCTGAAAGTCTTAAATGCAATAAATCGAGTTAAAAAAAGCAATTTTACATATGATAAATTAAATAAGTAGTTATTCCAACTCTGCTAATAAATATTTCTGATGATGAACCAGATCAAGGTTATTCACAGTGTTAGTTAGTTAAATCATTTCGCAAAATTCCTTTAAAATTAAAAATATTGCACTAGACCTGTTTATCTCCTGGCCGTCCCATTTTACGGATCGTTCAAGTATTACGTAAGCAGATTTAGTACAATTATTTACCCCCCCCCATCCCCCTTTGTCAGCAAAAGTAAACAAAGCTGTCACCAAAATGTCACCCAAAATAAGAAATCAATAAGCCCCCCGCGCCTCCTATAGAGCTTACGTAATACTTGAACGGCCCCTTACCAAATTTTTGAAAAATATCAAAAAACACATTTTTACAATAAAAAGTTAGCTGGTAGTTTTACTGAGTATAGTCAGATAGTTGTTTTTGATATATGTTGTTTGTTGTGATATGATTGGTGGTTTAGTCTTCACAATATAATTGCTCAAATCTGAATTGGACTTTTGGGGCTTGCCCTATCCTATATATACTTATATATACAAAAATTTACTTTATATTGTTTATTTTCTATATTTTAACATTTTTTATTGTTTTTCCTGGTATGATACTGTAAAAAAATTCAAAAATGGTTGCTGAATGATGACACACAACCGTGTCGAAACGCATAAATAAATATTTTATTATTTATTTGTTTTCTTTTATTTCGATGATTGGCTGAAAATCAACATTTAAAAATACATAAATTATATAAAAACGTTTTATTTGTAAGACATGTTTAAATATTTTTTCTATTTGTTTTTCTAGTTATATTAGTACCTCTAAATAAATAAATAATTACAAAAATTTAGTTTCGAAAAGTACGAAATAAATATTTTTTATTTATTACTATTTTTACTAAACTTGCTAAGGTTTCAATAATATGTCTAACATCAAGAATATGACAAACAAGAAAATGCCATTTATTGTTAAATCATATGCATGTACTAACTTTTACATCATAATTTTGGTTTATCCACAAATTTTAATTTTAAGAGTATATTAAACAGGACGCGTTTTTAATTTCCCTTTTTTTTATAAGTTTTCATTCGGAAAAAAAATTATTTTGCACTTTTTATTGACATATCGATTTTAAAATCTACGCTACACCAGACTTTTAATTTCAACAAAATGAAATTTTTGGTTTACAATTTTTGTGTTGGATCTAGCATTCTTTTCTTACTACTCTTTTTTGGAAATTGGTTGGGATTTTTAAGCAATCTTACGTTATTTATTTTTTGAAGTCTTATTTTTACTCAGGAGTTTTTCTTGCACGTATTATTTTATTATTATTATTTTTTTTAATAATGCATAAATGTTTGAGGTTTGCATTAGCTCCGATAAACGCGCGTTTTCTAATTACAATTAAATTACACTTAACGACACATTAAGTCCGTATATCGCCAGGGCGAACTGCGTCACTGCTGCCAGCTGGAATTTCAGTCGACACTATCGAATGTACACAAAATACAGTTTTCCAAGCCGGAATCGGGACATTTTCACAGGAGGAAAATATGCGGAAGTGAAATTCTTCGAATGAAACAAAACTATTAAAACGATATAAAATTTCCATACTTTGAACTATATTTTCAACAGCTTTTTAAGTGTGTCAAATAACTATGCTGACTAATCTGATCAAGCTGTGTCGTGTTTCTTGAGCCCTGTAATATTTTTAATTTAATTGATAATTCAAATAAATGTGGAAACTGTTACGAGGAAATAAATTTTGCAAATAATTGACATACCCGGACGCACAATCTATGGATTGACATTCGATTTAGACATTTCTTAAGTACGATTAATAGTTTGCTGATGTTTAGGATGGAATATGCGTTACTATATAATAAAAAAAGCACTTCAATTGCATATTCAATTTAAAATGGTTTAACCAGTGTAATTCAGATATAGTCGCCCACAGCTGTTATATTTAATATCCAAAACTGACTGATGTGAGTGTTTTCAATCAGTAGATTGTATTTAATTTTACTGAAATTAGAGAAATGGAATGCACTATTTTTTACTTTACATTACGATCTGTATGTTGTGTAATAGACTTACAATTAGTCAATAAGAAGTTAGATTTAGTTACTTTGAAAATTAAAAATTTTGACGCGGTCCATTATTCCAAACTTCAAAGATTTTTTATAATTCAACGACTTTTTGTAGGCCTATAATATTCTAGGATGTTTATTAAGACAATTTAATCAGAATGGAAAAATATAAACAACTAATCATAAAGATACGGCCCAGATGAATTTACCGAAAACTATTCTGCACGATTTCCAACTGATTTTTACGGCGTACTTTTAATCGCCATGAAAAAATTAGAAAACTGTTAGGTAAATCCCCGGACAGGTTTTTGCATATTTTGATTGAAACCAAGTGATAGGGGTTGGCCAATCTGAAAACTTTTTTTATTTCTTCAGTCAATTTTAAATTTTTATAATGCGTATATAAAAAACACGTAACCGTAAATTTTTACCCTCTTACCATGAAACCCAATTCAAAAAAAAAGTATTCAGTTTCAAGGACGCGACTTGTGTCAGAGGTCCCGGGTTCGATACTCACTTCGAGCAGCCTGTTGTCAGGCAGCAGTGACAACGATTTTCACTTGGAAATATAGATAGCAATATATTTCCAAGTGAAAATAGCCCTTGCGCGGCATTGCTGCACCAATAAAAAGTCAGCCCTATTAGATTAATTCTAATAACAAAATCATCAAATATGGATGTAATAACCATTGGGTTACCATCTAAAAAAAATACGAAGTAAGAAGTTTTAGCCCAACAGCTCATAGGACGTAAGGTTCTGATTGCTGTTAAAAAAAAAAAAAAAAAAACAGATTTTAGTACGGTATTGGAAGCCCTAATTGTAATCGTCGAAAATTTTTGCATATTCATGTTTTGAAGGTTTCTGAACATTATTTTGGCATACCTTAGGAAAAATGTATGTGTGTGTAAGTATGTATGGATACAATTTTTCAGATATCTTCATGTTTTGAAGGTTTCTGAACACTTTGGCGTACCTCAGGAAAAATGTATGTGTGTGTATGTATGTATGGATACTTTTTTTTGTTCACGTTTTCGAGCGCCACGGATCAACCGATTTGAATGATTCAAAAAAAAATGATTCAATTTGTAATGATGAGGAGAATGAAGTGGTGATTAGTTTTTGGCAAAGGCAGGTCTATCCGTTTCGGAGATACGAAGCTAAATGTACAAAAATGGCAGTTTTTGAGAGAAATAAGCATTCGATTTGAATGATGCAAAAAGCATCCGATTTTAAGTACCAAAAAATTTTTTTTGAATATTGAAAATAATTCAGATTTTCAAAATTTTAATTTTATACGGAAAGTTCCTGCAATTTGCCTTAAGGCACGATGCCATAAACTACTCGTTTAGATTTTTATTTATAAGTATAACACAGCATAGTCGGGTACAGCTATAAATTCATCGACAAGCTCAATTGAAAGAACCTACAGCTAAATTCAATAAAAATAGCAAAGCAAATAAATCCAATCCTGCTAAAATAATCTGTCTTTGGTAAAAGAACAAAGTAATTCTATATTCTGTGTCTATTCAACAACCCGTGTCTGAATTTCTTATTCTTATTCCTAGTGTCTTATTATCATATGACCGCTTCGAGATCTACTCGCGACGCGGTCACGCAACGACGCCGAGCGACGCCGTCGCCGAGCCGTTTTATTATTTGTCTCACAGTTGTCAGATATCTAAAGTTAGTTTCCCTAAGTGTCGTTTGTCTTGGCGAACCCAATAGTGGACGCTCTTCTCGCATAAGCGATAAATAAGGACTTTCTTGACATCACTTTGGATAACTGGGGGATTGCTAGAAATTAATGGGTTCCAAAAATTGTGCAAGCGCTTCTTGGGTCAACATGAGTTATTGGAGTAAGAGGGTAAGGATAGGGGAAATGTCGATTTGGTAAAGGAATGGACTGTAGTTGAGAATAATTGCAGGTGGTTCTCTTATGGTGATATTTAGTAATAATAATAATAATAATGAAAACACATATTTCAATAATTATGAATGTGTATATAACACTTCCAACTTTTGTTCGGATTTCTACCCACAGGTAGATAATCCCTAATATCTATCAATTCAATAATAAGTATTTTAATTATAAAAGGTGTGATACAACTGTGTGACAAAAAAGGGGTAGAGTAAAATTTTTCTGCAAAAAAAAATCACATAACAATATTTATTATAATACATGATCATACAAAAAAAGAAAAACAAAAATGTCCGCGTGTAAGAAGATTCGCCACCGATATCTCAATTCTCAAATACAAGTAAAGTTAAAAATTTTTCAACAACAATATTTGAAAGCAGAGGGAAAAAGATGTATAATCAATCAACATCTTGATTATTACGACGTTGCTATCAGGAGATAAACGGCAATGTTAGAAAATCCATAACAGAAATATTTTCTTTCGTTGTTAGACTTCTTGGTTGTAAGCACTATTGTTTAGTTCACGAGACCTTAATATAATTTTTAAGTATACGATATTTAATTGTTTTATAAGATGTATTAATTTTAAGTTACTTTCAACTGATTTTTTTTATATAACTTTTATATGGGCTTACAGATCAGTGGGGTTAAAAAGACCTACTAAACCTTTACCTTTGCTAAGCTGTGAACAATAAAAAAGTATATTCAGTTAGAAAAGCTATTTTACAAGATATAAATTGAATAAATAAATATTACAACTCTGCTGATGAATATTTCTGACTAAATACTAGATCAAGGTTATATGCAGTGTTATCCCTTTGAAAAATGTACCCATGAAATTTATATTTTGCATTGATTGAATAATGTTGCTACTATTTCGTAAAATTCTTCTAAAATTAAAAATAAGACTTTGGACCTGCTTTTCCCCTGGCCGTCTATTTTTACTCCGCTTATGAAAAAAGAGGTAAAAGAAACCGGATGACTAAGTTTTTAAAAATAGCAAATAAACACATTTTTACAATGATGAATTAGCTGGGAGTTTTACTGAACATAGTCAGATAATTGTTTTATATGTGTTTTTGTTGTGATATAATGGGTTTTGTTTTCACATATAATTGATCAAAGTCAAATTGGACCTTTGTGCCCCGCTCCACCCTACTCTACCTATAAATAATATATTATTCATCATCTATCTATGGTTGTTCTGTGTAGTTTTGTCATAGGTTTTGAGTTTGATAGCCATCAAGCAGTAATGATATTTAATTTTATTTAAAATTATTCTTTCAATTTTGATATTAATGAAAATAGATGTTTAGGGTATCACTATTAGAAGTATATCTAATATAACATCATCGGGAATGGTCAATCATTGGAATGCCTTCTAGAACAGTAGATTGATGAATATACGTCAGAACACCTTAGAGAATACATATTCGTCATTTCTATTCATGCATAAAAAATTTAAAAATACTATACTGTATATATTACCAAAAAACGTTTTACTTTCAAATTTCATATATTTTTTATGGCTGTTACAATCAGCGGGGTGACACATTTAGGCAAAGGGGGGAACAAAAATTTAAACAGGTTTTGCAATATTTCTACAACAGCTAAAGTTAATGAATTTTTATAAAAAAAATTATTACTCATAAGAGGAAAAACTTTATTTATAAATAGCAAGATGAGAGGACGTCTAAACAAAAAAATAAATAAGGGATTCGAACCCGACCACTTTTAACTTTATCTCTGAACATGAACTTAAAAATTGATAGTACATATCTTGCAAAAAACAAACAGCGCTTCCGAGACATATTGATATAGAAAATACTGTATGCGTACGTTTTGCGTGCGGCCGATTTTTCAAAACTTTAAATAATTTTTATAATTAAACCGCTGTTCATATGCCTATAATATTTTAAGGTGTTTGATTTTACTATCAACTCTATCGCCATGCGAAGTTTCATCAAAATCCCAGAAGAGTAAACCTGAGGTTCTCCTTGTGAGACACAAATTGTGGAATTGTGGAAGAAATTCAGTAAGATACTTAGTAGTTAATAATTGTATTCTATCAAAATACATTTCCATCAAATATGATAAACGTAAAAAAATGTGTATTTTTCTTTTATCACGTGGACGCGATTTTAGTTTTGATTAGTCTGCTGAAATATTGTCAATTAATGATGTAGTTCGGTATTTTAGCTTAAGATTTCCACCTGCGGGTAACATAAGAATCCAACGAATCTCATAGATCAATTTCGGTACGTTTCTTACATTTCTGATTATCAGGTTCAGCATTTTTACCTCAAACATTCAAGCATTGTAAGCATGTACCTTGAACATTATTCTTAACACGCGCGCTCCTGGCCACTAACATCTCTCGTCCGACGTTCTTTTGTATGCGGACTATGCTGAAGCGTTCTTATCCATGAATAGCACTGGTATTAACTTTTGAATTTGTTTTAAATATATATTTACTACCGACATCGGTAGAAATTGTTGAGGATATTTGCATTCAATTGTTGTGGAAAGCACATGCGAGCATTTTGTTTGTATCAAGAATGTCTTTTTCTTGCGAACATGTTTTATTAATGCATAAATGCGGTGCTAGGAAAGATTTTTATTGGTAGATGTCCAATTGTCGGTGAATAATGTTTTTTATAAAATATTCTTTCTGTGTAATATATCAATCTAGTATGAATCTAGTATGATGGTGACGAGATTGATTTATAGGGTAGAGCGGGGGCTTAAAGTTCCGCTGGTAATACTATTTGAAAGTAGAGGGAAAAATGTTTAACCAGCCGTCACCTTGATTTTTACGACGTTGCTACAGGAAGATGAATGGCAATGTTTGAAAATCCATAACAAAGGTATTTTCTTTCGTTGTTAGTTTTTTGTGAGCACTTCTATTTAGTTTACGAAACCTTATATAATTTTTAAGTTTCCATTATTTGAATTATCATATTATATTTATATTACATAATTAGTAAACGTTTATTATAGGTAGTATTGTTAATTTTAGGTTGGATTCGACTGATTTTTTATATATTAACTTCTATAAAAGCTTACACATAGGTGTGGAAAAAAGGACCAACTGAAAAACGTATACGTAAACCTAAGGACCAACTGAAAAACGTAAACTATAAAAAATTGTAAATAAAAAAAATAAGTTAAAATAAGCAATTTTACAAGAGTTGAATTCAATTGTTTTTTCAACTCTTACGAATATGTTTGACGAAATACCAGATCAAGGTTATATACAGTGTTATGTCTGTAAATAATGTACCCAAAATGCATTTGTATTTTGCATGAATAATAACGTAGCTATAGCTTTAAAATTAAAAATAAAACATTGGACCTGTTTGCCCCCTGAATGTCCCATTTTAATCCGCTTATGGGGCAAGAAGGGCCAGGTGTTTTGGAAGGACCAATTTTTGAAAAACGGTAAAAAGTACATTTCTACAATGATTAATTAGCTGGGATTTTTACTGAGCATAGTCAGATAGTTGTATGTTTAATGTGTTATCTCTATATAATTGGTTTGGTTTTATATTTGCTCAAAATTAAATCTCTTACAACATGCATATTTAAGTTTCGTTAGTTTAGTATTTTTATAATTTTTAAAACGTTTCATTACATTTTAATTTATTGCACGTTACTCCAATAAATTATATGAATGGGAATTATTATATAAATTAGAACATACACAACTATCTTAAAGATGTGTGCGAATTCTTAAACTTATATTCAGATTCTCTCTTGTAAAAATTAAATGTATAAATAAATTTCTACTAAGGTGAAAATAATCACCAAAAGATCATATCTACAATGTTATTAATAAAACATCACATATGTACTAAAAAAATCAATACAGAAATAATCAAGTGCTTAGTGACCTGGCATAGAAATAGTAAATGGATATTTAATCACAAACATATTTGAGATATTTTTCTCATTTGACTCACAAAGGATGGTAATTTATACTAGTAACATAACTAATTTTTATAAGTTGCATGATAAAGTAAATAATTATTTTAATGAATATCAATCAACTTGTTCGATAGCTTTATAACATATTTTTTTATTTATTTCTAACAATAAAAGAAAAATTAAACTGTGAAAAATAACATTGTTCATTCTTTGTTTCAGGTGAGTTTTCAATCTACTTCTATGCTTCTATAGAGTTCCCACACTCGATGTTTCAAATGCTCCGTCTTTATGTAAGTGTTTACATATAATATAAACAGTTCTATTGATTTTTATAACATTGATGTTTATTTGTGTAATTATTCTATAAACAGCCAGTATCGACATGGTACGCTCTGAGACGTATTGGCAAATATTTTCTAAATTCATTTTAAATGCAGACTGTCAGAGGATCGATTTTATCTCGTCTGTGATTTTAATTTATATTCAATTTTAAGATGACTGAAACTTTGAATAAAGTTTTCACTTACCCTAATTGAAGTGATTTATAATGTGAAAAGTTTTTTTTTATTTGGATTGTAACTAGACTCGACGATTTTGTAATGTATTTTAACTTGGACTCTTTAGGCTGTGTATAGTGAAATTATTGTTCCTATAATGATAATCGTCGTTACGAGTGTGATGTGAATGTTGTAATAAATATGTACGATTATGGGATGGCATTCTTTGTATTACAAGTCGTTCGATAAATTTTTATATCTTAATCGTCACTTTTATTGTATTTTTATATTTATTGCTCCTCTTTCGGTGCCTACTCAACTCATATGAACTGGTAGTAGCACTTAATTCGAAAGATTGGTACTAAAGTGTATACAGGGTGTCCCAGAAGTTACAGCCAAGCCAAAAGGGGTGGATAGTATTGTCCTTACCAGTCCTGGAAAAAATTAGAAAAAAATTACCTCACGTTTTTTGGAAATTATGAACTTTCAAGTATAACCTATACTATAGCTTTAGTAAAATTATAACCATTTTCCAATAATAAAATCGTGAAGTATTTTTTCATTTTAGAATCCTGATTAAATGCTTCAATGTTATTCTTGGTCATGATTTTAAAGTTTAAATGAACAAAATTTGTAAAAATTAATTACATAAACCATAAAATGATAATAATTTCACCAAAGCTCTAGGTTGTACTTAAAAGCTCATAATTTCCAAACGAGGTAAGATTTTTTTTTTAAATTTTTTTCGGTCATTTAAGGTCAATACTATCACCCTGTTTTTTCGGCTTGATGTTAAATGCTAAGACACCCTGTAAATAGACAGAATTACTGAATATTTTATAATTAATGTTACTTGTGAAAATGATGAAAATTTCAATAGATACAATTTGTCTAAAGTCTAAATAATGTAGCTTGATCCAATTAATCTTGTTTGATGAGTTTTGAACAAAATTGATCTATTTTTGTCAATATTATTACAGTTGATCTATTTTTGTCAAATCTTCTCACTGTAAATAAATTTCGTTTTTTTTTGTAAATAAAGTTCATATAAATAAATTTACTTTTCTTGTTTGTTTGAACTCTGAGATATTTGCATAGAACAAATCAAATAGTTGCGTGATTATAAATTATGAAAAAAAGATTTAAAAAAAACATTAAATTGAAAGATCGAAAAATAACTTTTGTTAAGCCTGTTAGCTTAACAGTTAATTTTATTCGATTTCATCTATTTCAATTTTATGTCACGGGGTGGTTGTAGATCTCTACTGAAGAGAGATCTACATAAATTTAATCTAGGTCAGAAAATATTTGAAATTTTATCATGTGCATATATACCTATTCAGTTCTGAAGTCTTTTTAGATCTGCACGTTAAGATATGTGCAGCTGTCCAACTCCAACAAAATCGAACTTACATCTGTTAAAATGTGTTCATATATGCAAATTGATGTCTTTGGTGATAAGTTATAAATTTATGATATATATATATATATATATATATATATATATATATATATATATGGGTGGTCCTTAATATGGACATTTTCGAATTTCTTTGCTCCCAGGTGCTCAAATGCTCACAAATTGCTAAAAAAAAATTCTCTAAAAGTTTTAGCACTTAATATTAGCTTTCAGATAGAGCGCAATTCAATCAAAGTTTCGTATGGAATTAGCATGGAAAAAATTTGAAAAATGTTAAAAATGTTTTTTAGATCTAACTTAGCGGATAAGTGAATCAAAAGTGACAATTCATGTAATGTTTTATAAAAAATTCGACGCTTTACAAAACAGGTTTTTTATAATTTGTTTTGTAGAGCGTCGAATTTTCAGTAAAACTCATTTATTTGTTCGCTAAGTTATATCTACAAAAAATATTTAAAATTTTTCCATTTTGTTATAATATAAGGATCTTTGTTAGTAAAAAAAAATCATACTAATGGTAATTGAGATTTTATTTAATAATCAATCAACGTGCACACGTTTATTGTACATACTTGCTTTGAGTTTGTATGTATTTACCTTATTACAAAATAATTATAGTGACTAGCAATATTTGTAATGTTAATTATATTATTAGATTCCGCTTCTGAAAATGGCTATATACGTTCATATTCAATAGAACTTCCCTGCTAAATTATCATGATATCACAAATGACAGTAAATAAATATCGTAGCTTTATCGGAAACCAATTTATGACATCGATATAATGATGAATCATTATTTAATATTATCATTGGCCGTTCGGGAGTAAATTAATGGCGCATTGACATAAATGTTGTGATGTAACAGTATTTAGAAGTAATTAAGCACTGAATTAATGAAATTTATAATTAATATTTATATTCGTCATTAATAAACACATTTTGATATACTCGTATGATGTGGGATTGTAAAATTATGAATGTGTTATAGGGATAAATGGATTTATTTAATGTAATGACAGTTTCAATATTATTCTATGTTATTCAAGTGTAATTAAAATTATTTTTGAGGATTTACGTAATTACATGCGGTGTGAATGTCTGTGTTTTAAACTTTAAGTGGATTTTGAAATGAATGTTTTTCTCGTTTTGCTATTTGGTGCACGCATTGAAGCTATATTACTTCAATTTATTTTTTTTGTGTTCATAAAATTATATTTATAAAATGTTTACTCTTGATATTGAGTTCAGTGGCGCCATATTAAAAACTTCTCAAAAGTTCGAAATTTTTTGAAATTTTTGGAAATAATCGTTATTTTAATTTTTTGACATTTTGTAAAATTTTGAAAATATTCGATTTTTTTGATAATTTGAAATATTCTCGAATTTTTGTAAGTAATCGATTTTTTTTTGTAATTTTGATATTTTTTGAAAGTTAGTTTTTTTTTAAAAAGTTTAGATTTTTTTTTTCAAATTATCAAAATTACGATTTATTTTGTATAAACATTTTTTGCACACCGTCTACACAAGCAAAAGGTTTTTTGAATTAATCTAATCGGATGATCCGTTCTCTCAAAAACTGCATAACCATTTTTACACCCTTTGCGCTCCATTCCTCCAAAACGGCTCCATACCTTCGAAACGTGCCTTTTGCGAAACCTGTTTCAAATGTTTTTTCAATCATACAAATCGGTTATTCCATACTGTCGAAAATGTCGAGAATTGAATTATAATTCGAATAAATTTTTAAACTAATGAAATTGTAAAGTTTTTATTATATATCATAATGATGCATCCAGTTATTAATATTTACTTTATCTAATTATATTAAGGCGTGTGCACATACTAAGATTAAATGTTAGCCTGATGTTTGGATTATTGAATCTCGATAAAGTTATCTTTAATTAAAGCAACGTTTGCTTTACTAATTGCACTTTTATAAACACAAACTTTTCGTATATTTACAAAATTGAAAAGTTTTACAGTACTTTTTATTCAGTGTCGTTGATTCAGTTAATTAAATTCAGTGGCTCGCACGCGCCACAATTGGAAGAGGAGCTGGATCACGTTTTGTGAATAGGAATTTGTAAAATTAGAAATTAGTTTTTTAAAAAATATATATTTATATCAATACAAAACTACTTTTTAATTTTGTATTTTCTTATTTTTTCGTACTCGATATTATTTTTCATGTACGTCTTTTGAGTTATTACATAATACCTCGCGAGTGCTTTCATACTTATATTTATCAATTTAACGATTTGCTTCATTTTATGCCAAAATTGGTCGAATTATTTTTTGTAATTTTTTTCATATAAATACAATTTACAGGTGATTTTTTTATATAGTTATAGTTATATTTTGCTTAAAGAGACATTTAGTAATTTTAGTAGTCACTATATAGTGTGAGGATGTTAAATTATTACCCAACGATAGACAACAAATAAAAAATTATTTCGGGAATGGCAACATATACCATCATTTTGTCCCTGATATATTTCTATTCTTGTTCTTAACTTTAAAACAAATAAAAATAAAAAAAAAGTTTTTATATAATGGATGGAACTGCTCGATTCAGGTAAAAATAGTGAGACATTTCCTAATGCCACCTCGCACGTGCCCGAAATGGGCTTATTTTTAATTTAAAACATACTTTTCATCTAAATTTTCAAGTGTAACTGGACATCGCTGCTGCACGATATCAGGTAGTCCAGAGCAAGGGCTTGAACTCGCAATGCCGTTTACATGAGCCGTTACGCCGTAGAACACCCTTTTTATATTTAAATTTTTTAATCTTATGAATGAATGATCGAAATTTTTAAAACCTCTGAAAACTTTCCTCTAGTGCTCTATCTAAATTCTAGCGCATTTGTTCGAAATGAAACAATACAACGAGCTGTGAAAACTTTTGATTATTGCCATGAGAAAACAGTAGCAATGCATTTGAACAAACGCTTATTAGTTGAATTCTGCGCGAAATGCGTTAAATTTGTTCTACATACACGAACCGACGAAAACTTATATTTTAATACGAATACCGATCAATTTGCTTTTGGAATGAACTTGTTGCGATTTTGCTGACTAGAAATTGGAGTTAGTCAAATTTATAACTTGAGTATATTGCAAAGTATGGAGTAATTTCTTCTCTAAAATGTTTAGATTATATGTAAAAAACTATAAGAAATTATTTGAAAATTTATTTGCAATCTATTTTTCAGATTTAGCTAATAAATTTTCAGAAATGCATGTATGTGGTATAAATTGATATAAATTAAAATATTTGCAGTAAAGGTAACAATTTATAACCGTTTTATTATTTTTCCATATATATTTCTATATATATATACATACCTACATATGTAGAGGTCTAGCAATCGTTTAGATCTCTATTCGGAGATCTTTGAAATATCTTTACGCCTTCAAAGATTTTCCTATCTGCGACAAGAATACTGATTTCTAAATCTGATAACTGGGTGAATGAATATTTTTTGTGAAAGAGCTAGTGTGAAACATATTATATTTGTAGAAAACGATTTGTATACGGTGGTATATCTAAATCAGAGGTCGTCAACCTTAGTTGGTACCAATCCCAGCTGAAAAATTTAGCTCCCTAGCTCTCCTACTCGTCTCTATTTTTTTTAACTTTCCGTAGGGTTAATAAAATTGAAAATGAAATTTTTTATATATTTTAACGTTTCAGAAGTTTCTGAACATTTTAGCATACCTTAGAAAAAATGAGTTTATATGTGTGTTCGGATACATTTCGTCGATGATTTCGAAAACACTGATTTACCGATTTGAATAATTCAGAAAATATTCGATTCCTATTGATAGGGAGACGTGCTGATTAGTTTTCGGCAGAAGCAGGTTCAGCCGTTCCGAAGATACGAAACAAAAAGTGCCAAAATTCGAAATGCAAAAAACATTTTATTTGTATTAACAAAATTAAATGCTAGTCAAATTTTTGGTTAGGCTGGTTCAGCGATTTCGGAGGTCTATTGAAAAAAAAATAACAGAAAATACCAATTGGCGGTTAGAACTGATCATTAGATATATGTATATCAAACTGCCAGATATTTTATAGAGGTTTTGATAATAAGTACAGATTTTGTTTTCATTTCCATTGGTTCCGTACCAAGATTTATCGATTGGACTGCGACACGGCACTTACGCGCTTTGATATTTTGTCTCTATAACAGCCATGCAGCGCGATTGCTCTGAAGAAATTTCTAAATATTAAAAAAAATTAAGTTCGTTTTTTATTAAAAATCAAATTTTTCAAAAATCTAATTCTCTCAGTTTTTAAAACATTTAAAGCTCTGTGAAAACTTTCAATTTTGGTACGGAAGGTACCAGCAATTTGCCTTAAGGCACGATACCATGCACTACTAATTTGAGAAATTTTCTTGAAATAATTAAAATTTAAAACAAACGTAATATATCAACAGAGTAACATATCGATTATTTTTATGATTTTTATGAACGAACGTTTCTGTACTGAACGGTAATTTTGTCAAACCGTGATAATTTAATTTATGGAATATTTATCAACAATTAGTACAATCAACAGTTATTTAGATTTTATAAGATTGTTTTATATTTATGTTCTAGTAGAATTGTTCTACCTCATACTCTCTCGTTGAGACCTATTATTACAACCAATATTTATTTCGTTTTTCTAATTTTTTATATATATTTTTTTATTTTATTTGTTTTTAAAAATTACAATCTGTCGTTGCAAAGAGGAAACAACATTTAGTTATTTTAGTGGATAATTAAATTAGGGAAGATGGTCGAATGGTCACTAAGGGGTAATCCTACAAGGCGTTTCCTTGTTAATTGTATGGAGCTTATAGAAGTGAACTAATAGTATTTTTTTTTAAATTTTATTTATCGTACAGCTCACAGAGTAGCTGCAGGAGGACCTAAAAATACAAATTTAATAATACATATTATAATAATACAAATATACTAATATATGATATACCAACACATAACATAATATAATTCATAGCATAACAATAGCATCGTGGCGGGATTAGCTCAAGAGTAGCGTTCCCGATTCACATGCTGGAGGTTCCGAGTTCGAATCTCCGGCCAGAATTTGAAAAAATATTAACTAGTTGGAATAATAATAGAATTATGAATTGTACAAATAAGATATGTATGTTAAATATAAAAATTAGATAATTAGAATTTAAAAATGAATTGAAGTAAGAAGTAATGAGAAGTATAGAAGAAAGAAGAAATAGTGGTTAGAAGATGAAGTGAGAAGATAGTAAAAGAAGAATGAAGATAAGTTAGTTAAGAAGTATAGAAGAAGAATAGGATTATATGAAGAAGAAGATAGTATAAAATTGAAGATTGTATATGACTGTATAGAATAATGTAGGTGGCTAAATGCTCGAGTAAGCGAGGCCAATAAAAAAAAAAAAAAAAAAAAAAAAAAAAAAAAAAAAAAAAACAATAGCATAACACAAAATAAAAAACTATCAAATTCTTAACGGTAAAACTAAATTATATATGATGGAGATAACATATTCGTGACAAAATATACTGTTGCAAAAATCCAAAATAACCTGCAAAAATAAATGTAATATTGTAACATAGTGCACATAGTATAATAGAACAATATGTATCAAAATGTTAGTGAAAAATTTCAGATCGGGGGTGTTTTTATTGAGCAGTTCGATGCCTTGATACTTCACTAAATTATTTATTCAGATATTCTGAGATTTTTTTTATTAATGTACAATTCGAGTTGTTCTCCCTTGCTCTACCTCATTGAGTCCATGTAACGAAATGGGTTTTCGTGTCTTCCAAATGTTATTATTATTATCATTGTTCGTAAATAAAGATTTTGTCCGATAGATAATTCTATTCGGTTCTGATTATAGCGCTTGTCTTTGTGTCCGACGTGTGGGCGGACACAGCCGATCTCTATCACTTGGTAATGGGTTGTTTGTATATTTGTCTTGAACAGGTACCTGCGGATTATAACTACGCAGAAACCAGGTGTAATTTTAGGACAAAACAATTTTTCTAAGCATCAGCAGCGGTTTTCAGTCGTTTTCATTTATGTGGGTTGCGCAGATTTTATCTGGAAACTGCAAATTTTAGATGGGGTTGGAACAGTGAATTGTGAAAAGATTGGATTACTTGGAATTAGACGAGTTTTGAATGAGATTTGTGATTTATCTAATATCATTTTATTTTTTTTAGTAAATATTCATTGTGATTTTATCATATTCATTTTAAGACGCATTGTTTTATAATCTGTTCAAGTTTTACGTACATTTTAACAAATTTTCTTAATTTTTTTTAACAGCAATCAGTATCTTACGTTCTATGAGCTGTTGGACTAAAACCACTCCTTACTACGTACTTTTAGATGATAACCCAATGGTAAATCGATCCAAATTTGATGATTTTAGTATTAAAATTAATCTTTTTTATTTACATTTGTGAATTACAATCTGTCGTTCTTATACCACATTCAGTAATTTTGATGGTTTGTTAAATAAAGGGAAAAAGGTCGAAAGGTCACCCATTGGTGATCGATTCTATGTTGGATATGTTTAGCTTTTAGGTGTTGTTCTGTTGATTAAAATTAATCTAATACTGCTGATTTTTTATTGCTGGAAATTTTTACTTAGAAACATATTGCTATCTATATTTTCAAGTAAAAACTGTTGTCACTACTGCTTGATAACAGGCTACTCGAATCAAATCCCGTCGCTCTTAACCGCTTACCTACGGTCGGGCCTTTGTTACAAATGATTCTCCCTTTTTTTTAAATTTTTTTTTATTAATTATAATCAGAAAATTAACTCATTTTATAATTTGTTTTGATTTACATTATTTAAATATAATTATAGATACTAGTTACCTCAGCGGATAATTAGGGGACACTGAGACGGTTGTGCCAGGGTTTGGTAGTCGCAGTCGTCATAACAGCTAAACTATAGTGATTTTTATATAGGGTTCAAAGGGAGAAAGATGAAGTACGTTTGTTCGAACAAGTTTCCATTATTGCATTAAGTTAACGACCTACATTAACATGATTTGTAGACCGCATTGCTTTTAATGATTCAATAGTAAGTTATTTTTGGGTCATTTTTTTAATAACTGTTAATTCTTTACATATAGATCACTTTGTTTTTGTGCTGTGAGTTGAACTTTAGTAGTTAATTAACAGTTTTGTTCTATGTCACATGTATTTCTTGTCTTTTTTGGGCCAAGATTCAAGAGACAAATTTAAAGAAAAATCTAACTTAACTAATTGTATGACAAATTACGACAGAGAAAGGAGAGGAAAATTCAATACACAACACAAAAGATTTTACAAAAGCTTTTTATTTGTTATATTATATTTATAAGCTTTTTTAAATAATCATGTAATATTATGCTACATATTTCTAATAAAATTATTATAATCCATTTTGGTGTTTATAGCTATTGTTTTTTAACCTATTTTCATTCCTGTCACAACCGTCCAGGGGGTGTGGACGATTGCACCACTCGTCCTTTTTTTGTGATTTGATTTTGACTAATTCATTGAATTTTAAGACAGCATTTCAGTATTTCCACGTAGACAAATGTTCAATTTACTATTTAATTCACTTTTCTTCCAGCTAACTGGTACTTTAGTAAAAATATTGCTGATTAAATAAAAGTGGCACAACCGTACCCAGTCTCCTCTATTATTAGATACAAATTATTGGATCAAATTAATGATGATTATACATATTTATGTATTCGGTATATTATTTTGCCATGTTTAGATTTTTGTATGTTTTTGTTTACCTATATATTTTTTTTATTAAATTTGCTTATAACAAACAGAATAAAGTGAGTAGTTCTAAGAGCTACAATGAGAACATAATCTAAACAAATCTGTAATGTAAAGTAAAGAAAAAAACTCATTACCTATAATAATAATAATAATAATAATAAAGACATATATAGAAATAATAATCATAATAATATCTATATTTAAAATTATTGCTGTTAATCTACAAAATGTTGTTGATTTGCACTTTTCAACACCAAATTATTACCACAAATTATTACCGCTACAAATTATTACAATTTTTCTTTTCTTCGTATATAATTATTTTTATTATTTCTTTTAAAAGGGAATTAACTAAGTTAGCTTGAAAAGTTATATAAAAGCTTTGAAGTCGTAAAATTTTTACTTTCACTCGTTGATTTTACGATTATTAGTACCGCTTCAGATTTATATCTAGAGTAACATTTTACGACTGTTTGAAAGTTGTTTATCTAAATCGCACTGACTAAACTGATATAAACCAAAACAAAATATTCAAAAATTCAACTAGGTCATGCTTAACCTTCCACTATATTATACATTATACAATGTAAAGAAATAGTTCAAAGTTTAAATCAAATTTCAATTATGCTGGGGCTTGATCTTTATTTCTTTTTAAAATTGTTTTCTTTCAAAATATTTCTGAGTGGTAAATTGAATGTCTTAAGTGCATACGGTCTCCAGTGAAATTTTGTAGAGTTCGAAGTTGGCCGGCAGAGAGATCGTTTCAAGAAAAAAGAAGCGAAGTAGTAACGCTCGCAACGTTTTGACTTTATGAGCCATGAATGAATGCAACAACGTTGGAAATAATGCATTTGAGAATTCCTGCGTCCGACTTAGAAATGATTTTGTCTTTGTAATTGAATTCGGAATGTTTGAATATGGGCGTAAGTTTTAAATAGTGGTGCAAGGCGTCGTGCCTTAAGGCAAATTGCAGGAATTTTCCGTATCATAATTAAACATTCGAGGAATGAAAATAATCAATAATCAATAAGTTTTTTTTACTGTTTTTTAACAATTGTTTTCAATAATTTCAGATTGATTATTATAAATGCTGTACAATTTTTTTTTTCTAAAATTTAGAAAAAAAAAATTGTCCTGAACAAAATACAAATATTAAAATCGCTTTTTTTAATGAATATAAATAAGTTTATATAACTTTAAATGCCAATGTTTTGAATTTTTTACTCTGTAACTCCAAATCCGCTAGACCTGCCTTCTTAATTTAATCCGTTCCTCATTCCGTCAAGTACATGTAAAAAATGTTTTTTGAATCATTCAAACCGAACCTTTCGTTCTCTCGAAAACTGGAATACCATTCTTGTTTTTTTTTGACCCGTACCTTCAAAACGGCTCAACCTACCTTTGCTAAAAACTAATCAGCACGTCATTCCATCAATAGGAATCGAATGTTTTTTTGAGTCATTCAAATCGGTTGATCTGTGCGCCTGAAATCGTGGACGAAAAATTGTATCCAAACACACACACATATGTTTTTTTTAAAGTATACTAAAATGTTCATAAACCTTGAAACGTAAAAATATGCAAACAATTTAATTTTTGATTTTTCTTTTGTGATTACTATAACTTACACTACGGGAAGTTCATGTTGGTTGCATTTAAAAATATATTTAGTTTATTACAATGCAATAATTTCAACCGTATTGTCTACGAGTAAAAAGGTGTCCAACACCCTTGTTTCAAGTGAAGTATGCTATTTCTAACGGTACAATTTTAAAGTAGATGGTAGAAGAGATGTAATAAGCAGCTATAGACTTGAGTCGGACAACGAGATAAAAGACCACATTGTAAATTTTTTAACATAAGTATTTTTGTTGTTAGGTTTTCAGTTAGCAGTACTAAAAAAAGGTAAAAAAATGTTATTTGGCGGTCAAAAATACTCACGGTTCAAAATATAAAAAAATGCAAGAATTTTTTTTAAAAATTTCAAAATTTTTAAATATTTTTTTTGAAGTTTAAAAAAACAAATTGAATCTTTTTTAAAAAAAAATATTTTTGGTATGGGAAGTTCCAGTAATTTGCCTTAAGGTGCGAGTTTAAGCAGTTTTTATACACTTCTATAAAATCTGTCATTTTAACGTTTCGTTTCTCCTTTAAATTTTGTTCTAGGAATATATAGTTCTTCTTTTTGTTTTTGCTTCGTTTTTTTATTTATTTTTTATTAATAACCAAAAAGATTGTACTTTAAATAAAAAAAAAATTGGAAAACATTTGCAATTTTTTTAGAGCAAAAAAAGTGTTATATTAGCTTTATGTGGTTGGGGTAAAAAAAACCTAAACAAATAAGTTTTTTTTATTTAAGCACTGTTGTTTAGTTTATGAGACCTGAATATAATATTTAAGTAAACGTTATTAATTGTTTTATAAGATGCATAGTTATTTTTAATTTAGATTCAACAGATTTTTTCATCGAACTTCTATAAAAGGTCACTATATCGGGGTAAAAAGGACCAACTGAAACTTTACTCTGACAAAGGTGTAAACAATAAGAAAATAGTCATTAAAAAGTAAAACACATTTTAAAATACAATTTTACAAGAGATAAATTAACATTATAGTTATTTCAACTCCTCTGACGAAGTTCCAGACAAAGATTATATAGACAGTGATCTTTGTAAACATTGTGCTCATGAAATATGTATTTGAAGCAGAAGTTGTATTTACTTTATATGTAATAATTGTATTTCGAGAAACATCTAGAAATCAATCCGGTCTATGGGGCAAAATAAACAGTAAATTTTATAAAAAATAGCAAAAAAAAAATTACTATGATGAATTAGCTAGGAAATATACTGACCTAAGGTAACAGTAAGGCGATAGAGAAAATTGCTTCTCGTGAGTATTGCTGCATATATAATAATAAAATGTCAACAAATACTTTGTGCCTAGTTAATTGGTCACAACTGGATTGAACGACCACTGGGTTGCCATTCATTCACTTCGATATGATAGTTGTTTGTTTGATATGTGTTACGTGTTATGATGTACTTGGATTGGTTTTCACAGTATATTTACTAAAAAATCAAATTGGACATTTGTTCCACGCCTTATCCTACTTTCTCATTTGTTTCATTGCCCTTAGTTTTAAAAATTTTTGCTGGCCTTCCATGGAGCCTATCTGGATATTCGTTTTAAAACAAAATATAATTTATACTTAATTATAAAACGATTATAAATATATTTCCTTAAGAATGTAGACATTTATATAAATCAATTCCCCTAAATTAATCCCATGTTTTTTCGACAGTCCAATATTGGTGTGTGCATCTTTTCGATGATTCATTCGAGTAAATTAAGAAAGACCGTATAATATGTTACTTATATAAGAAGCATTTCTATTATACGAAAATCACAAACATTCATTTATTTTTTCTTTCACCGAGCTTACTACTCAATATCGCTTCGGATGGAGAGTCTATTAAGTCAGTATAATGCGTCTAATTTATCTTGAGTATATATACTCGTAAAATAAACATTTCAGCGCGGTTAAAGAGCTTACGAGCTTCGATCCATTAATTTCGATTGTGTCATATGTGCCTTCATGTCACTCAATCTTTGAATAGAGGAATACGCACACGGCTTAGAAATTTGGGCACTAATATTAATAATCTTTTATGCTTGTGATTTTGTATGCTTTTTTCCGTAACACTTTTAATTAAAATCTGTCATACTAGGGCATTCAGTAATTGTTTTGACATTTTTATGTGGCTTTTTGAATGAATGGCAACCCAGTGGTTGTTCAATTCAGTTTTGACTAATTAACTAGACTCGAAGTATTTATTGGCATTTTATGATCATGTATGCAGCTATACCCACTAGAGGTCATATTTGAATCAATATATAATCCTGGTTAGGATCAAACCAGCGTATTCGGGACTACTTTATGCCCAAACTGATTACGCCACCGCTGGGATCTCTGTTTTTTCTATGTATTTTGATATAAATTTCAAAATGTTTCTATCTATAACTTTGCTCAAACAAGTGCTTATCGCATGTATCTATTTAATTCTTGTAAATAAATTTTTAAAGTTAAAGTACAAATTTATTCAGATTATTAGATGGTGGTATCGTTTTATTAACGAAAATTGTAACTTTGTTATTCACATATATAAGCTAAAATTAATGCTGTAATGCATTTAAATAATCACTATTATCTTATATCTCAAATAAAAAAAATGAACTAAAGGGTAGACCGAGTACAGTTGTGCCAGAGTACGGTAGTGACTGTCGTCATAACTGCTAAACTGTACTTATTTTGAGATAGGGTAAAAAAAAAACATGATGTATGTTCGTTCGAACAAGTTTATATTATTGAGTCAGCGCCCTACTTTTTAACATGATCTGATCACCGGAATTGCTTCTAAAGGGTCTAAAGTATTTTTTTTAATAACTGTTACTTGTATACAGATACATCACTTTGTTAGTTATTTTGCCGTAAATTGAATATTAGTAGTTAATTATCAGTATAATTAGCTTTTGCATAGAAAATTTAGCTATCACAACGATAAGAAGTGCGCAGGATGCATTTCTTGTTCTTTTCTGGTGAAGATTAAATAGATAACAACAATCTATTTTAACTAAGACAAAATAGTAAAGAGAAAAGGAGAGGAAAATTCTATACAAGGATATAAGGAATAATTCACAAATAATTCTTGTTAACATTTTAGTTTATATATAAGGGATTCGGACTTGTAAACTGTCCCATAGACCGACGCAATATACAGAACTGTGAAGGCCCGTCATTTTGTATATACATGTAATATAAAATTGTACTATCATAAAATTTCGGTCGTCGTTAGTATTATCGATTAATTTAAACTATACTTACACTATTATCATCGAAAACAATTAGCTTGTAGATCCTGATATCCATTTCTCTCTAAATTTGTATCTAAAGCGACACAAAAATAAACGATTTAAGGAAAAAACAAAGCGTTCGTTGTAGAATCAATATAAATAAACAATCTTCTTAAAGTAGATGTACGGAAACGCAATACAATATTCTTACAATTAGGTGTTTTACGTATAACTTGAGATTCAAGCCAGTTGGAACGAATTGTAAAATATAATACGTTATATATATTAAATATCAATAAATTAATTAAGAATTGATACAATATTAGCATAAGAATTTTTAAAAAAATACATATTTTATATATTATATTTATTTTTATCTATCGGTAGATATATATTTTTTTTATCTATTTGTATATATATTTTAATCTACTTACAAATAAGATGCTATAGCTAAAGGGGTTATATACAGTTAAAAGGCAAAAAAGTGACCTTTCGAGATTTTTTTCTGAGAAAACTAGTATAAGTTATTAATCCACAAATTTATACAAATATTATAGTATCATTTGATCTACTATACCACGGTTTTGAATATATTATTTTGCAGAATATCAGTTCCTGAAGGGTATGAAAGCAGTGAATATTTCCTATGCGGTCTCAGAATACTTGAATCTTACTAAATAATACAGGATGATACAAAGTGTCGAAGGAAGGACATAAATTAGACTCCTATATCGCTTTCTTGATTTACTGGTGGCCAACGTGTTTTGATATATATATATATATATATATATATATATATATATATATATATATATATAAACTACTGCTATTTCGGTTGATATTACTATTGAACCCCTGTGTAAAATCTACGCAACTGTTACATTAATAAATAAAAAGGGTTTAGGATATATATTTGTGTGTGTGTGTGTCAAAATGTATGTATCAAGCCAGATAATTTTAATTTGCTTTTCTTCCTGTTAATCATAAAATTATTCCATTTTTTTCAAACTTTCCTGGAGATTAAACAAAGTATGGCCATTGGATAGGTCTAAAATCCCGAAAAAAAATTATTGGATTTTTTCATATATACTCTTGTGGGAATATTCAATTTGGCTTATAGAACTTTTTACTTAAATAAATATATAAAATTGAAAAAAAATCATTTTTTGTTCTTCTTGAAAAATTCTTATTCAAAGCTAAAAATATGTATTTGTGTTATTAAACACAATAATTATATATGAATTCATAAATGAACGGCATAATAAATAATTTTTATGCTTATATTGAATCATCACACAAGCACTCGCCAGTTTCATTATTATTTTTTAAGTTTATTTATCACGTTTTTGCTTGCACACAGTTTAATTTTTATATAAAAATATATGAAACAGTAAAGTAGTGGAGGGACAGTTTTAGTATAAAAGCTCATAGAATTTTATTCTGATTGTTCTTAAAATAAAATTGTATATTTATAACTTGTTTGCTTACAAATGACAGTATAATTTTAAATTATAAATTATTATAAAAAAATATTGTTGTGGTACTAAACAATATTGCATTCCTACCAGGCATGTAATACAGGAAGTTTTAAACAACTATTTGTAGAACCCTTTAATTCCGAATGTTCTCCAGACAAAAAGTATTTTTATAAAGTGACTTTTATGCAATTGACAATTAAATTTTTAATTTAAGCTTCAGATGGTCCTTGTTACCCTACTCAAGTTGTTATATAGCTTATATGAAAAAAATGTTGAATTTAATTTAAAAATAACAATACATCTTATAAAACAATTAAATAACTTATACTTAAAAATTATATTAAGGTATCGTAAACTAAGCAACAATGCTCACAACCAAAGAACTAACAACGAAAGAAAATACTTTTGTTATGCATTTTCAAATATTGCCATTTATCTTCCGATAGCAATGTCGTTTAAGTAAGGATCAAAGTGCTATACAAGTGTTGTAAATGTATAATAGTTATACATTTTTTCCCCTCTACTTTCAAATATTGTTGTTAAAATGTTTCCAACTTTGTTTATGAGATTTTGGTGGTAGGCCTTTTGACCCGTGGAGCTTTAAGCCCCGCTTTACTCTCTCTCTCTCTCTCTCTCTATATATATATATATATATATATATAAATATATATATATATATATATATATATATATATATAGGTATATATGTATGTATTACTCGTCGCAATATGTCATTTCTCCCCGAGCCCAAAAATGTCATGTGGGCGACATAATAAAGGCCCCGTCGCTTAAATATTGCCCTATAAATTTCGATTTATTGACTTATTTATACTTAATCGTGTCGTTTCCTCGGCTCCTGCAAAATACTGCCAAAATGTACAAGATGAGATGCGTTCAAATCGATGAGAAGCGACGCCGAAATCCGATCGCCCTCACAAATTATTATAAGTCAGGTAAATTGGCAGAGACGCCACGCCGGGAATATCTTGATTTTAAAGATAAATGAGAGCGTTAGGTGGAAGATCGTGTCGTAAAAAGGTTATTCGTATTTTTATATGAAGTTTACTATAATTTGCTTATATCTACAATAACATTTTGTTGTGTCTGTCAAAATCCAACACTACAAAGTGTGTGATATAGTTCCAAATTCCTAATAGTCTATGTCTATGATTGTAATAATGGGTGGTTCATCTAGTGGTCCTAGTGATCTAGTAATCTTACGGTTTAGATATTTCTGTAAAGAAAACATATAAAGTATTATACATAGTTAGAAATGTCTCATAATTTTTAGTTCTTTCCCATATATCGCAACTTCGAATTTCGCACGGTGTGGCCTACAGGCAAGTTGCTATCGATAAACTCCAATTTTTAAATGGGCCACCCTCCTATATATAGATAGGATGGGAATTCCCCCTTCTATGATCAAAACTAAATTATATGTGTGTATAAGCTAGTTTGTTTAAAATGCCAAAATAAAGAGCATCATTATTTTTAAACCTTGTTTTTATTTAGTGTTCATATATAATTTAATCTATAAAAAATACAGTATTAATTTTTTTATATTTGTTTTATTACTGAAATTAATTGATATTCTTTTAATTTATTAAATGTCTTTGTTATTAAATATATTATTCATTTTTCATGTTTGTTGTTTATGACATTAAAATCTGATTAAATGAGCTTTTTTATAATGATTTTCGTTTAGCATGGTTTTTCCACCTAAGAGTGAATTTTTCGAGTTACGTAGTTTTTTCTATGGATCTTATCTTCAGCGTAAATTCGTCAGGGATAATTCACTATAATTTGCTTTTATCTACGATATTTTCATTGATTTACTTATTACATTCATTTAATTATTGCTTATTACATTGATTAAACGTTTATACTTTCTATATGCAATGAGAGCGTTATATGCTAAATCATGTCGTAAAAAATGTTTTGTATTTTTATATAAAATTATAATATATGGATTAGATAATTTTGTCTATTTAACATATGATCTAATAGCTTAATTTCCTTTTGATGAATAAACTATCAGCTAGAATAGATCTTATTCTATTTTTTTTAGCACTAGGTACCTTTAAAAATGTATTCAGTTTTATATACACGATATACAATATTTCTGTTTCTATATGCATATTAAATATTTTTATATTCATTTTTTCTCAATAATGTCAGTATCTTTTTTTATGTGTTTTTTTTGTATGTAGAGATATGTCTTCCTCTCATTTGATGACAGTGTATTTCGAAATTTCGATTTTTTTATAATATTAGAATCACTTGGATTGGTCGTTGTTTATAAAACTCGATGCAAATAAAATTTATGAAATTTAAATATTTATTTTAAGAACTTTTAAACTCGACGACGACGAAAAAATATTATCGGCTTTGGCAAACATATTACCAATATTTCCCATATGGTAAGTTATAGTAATAGGCCAAAAATCTAAAATGAAAATTTTTGCATATATTCATGTTTCAGAGGTTTTTGAACATTTTGACATACCTCAGAAAAAATGATGTGCGTGTGTTGAGACAATTTTTTGTCGACGATTTTGGGCGTAGGGATATCCGATTTGAATGGTTAAAAAAACATTCGATTCCTATTGATGAGGGAGACGTGCTGACTAGTTTTTGACGAAGACAGGTCCAGCGGCGTCGGAGATATGGAGCAAAAAGTGCTAAAAATGTCAGTTTTTGAGAGGACGGATCAACCGATTTGAATGATCCAAAAAGCGTTCAAATCGTAATCATGGGGAGAAGTAGTGATTAGATTTTGGCAGAGGCAGGTCTAGTCGTTTCGGTTATTGAGCTAAATGTGCAAAAAATGGCAGTTTTTGAGAGAACTAAGCATCCGATTTGAATGATTTATCACAGATCACAGATATACTTGAAATGAATTATTTTAACTTTGCAATTCTGTTTATATATCTAGTACTTAGGAATATTAGACAATGTTCTTCATTTTAAATCCGATTGATTTACATTTTATAAAATAAGAATAAAGTTACACTATTTATAATAATCTATTTAAAAACATTTAATATTCCATGAATATTATATTAAGGTACGGGAAGTTACAATAATTTGCCTTGAGGCAAAATGCCATACACTACTAGTTTATTGTTTACAAGTCACATTTATTATATCCTGCAAAAAATGCTGTGATGGTTTTTAACTATATCACCTTAGGTAGCATCTACGCAGTTTTGACTAATCAGGAAAAATCACTTTTGATCTATCTGAATCTGTAATTTTGCGAAAGGAATCATTTCAATCCGGATGCAATATTGAAATGTTTAGATTGAAAATATCCTCCTCACATTGTTTTGCACATATAACGGTGAATACAGGTCACGGCGCCGCGTTCCTTGATTGTGCCTGATGATACGCTGCGCGAGGAGCGATGCACCGCGTTTTATTCTGATCTTAAGTGCAAAAGCTGTAATTTGCTATGTGGATTTCAGTTTGATCTAGTTTGCGGTTGATAGACGAACAAGAAATACGCCCAGAGCTTTGTTTATCTATTTATTCGATCTGTTTCCTGTAAAAAAGCGAGTGATGAAATGTATAATTATTTTCAGATTAATCTAGATTCTTGAATTGTAGTTGAAATCTGATTTTTAACCTTCTTATCTATAAATCCAAATGCAAAATGTAGGTTCAATTTTAAAGCGCTTTAACTGATACAGCTGTAGAGACATTGTTCGGACGTATTTTCGTTTTATTATATCGGCCATGAAGGTGACAACCTTCAGGGCATTAAGCTTTACACGGAATGGTTGCTACCCCTGGTAGAGGGGATAGCGGAGTGTTTTAAATGAACTAGGTGTTCACTTCTGAAAGTAATGTCCGCTTAACAACATGTATAATAAATAATAACCAATAAATATATTTTCTTTCATTATAACTTAGTAACAAATCAGGGATTGTAATTAGGACTGCAACAAATACATAATATACAAACAAATCAGTGTTTAATACAGTCCACAGATACAAAGGTTAAATTATAACCCAACAACCTGAATTATCGAAGGAGAGTTATAATAAATTCCATAAGTACGTAATATAAATACAGACATATTGATAGGGAACACTATCACATCACATTGTTGCGCGCATTCTATTTACACAATGTTAATTAATTTTTATAATTAAACCACTTTTCGCAGGCCTATAATATTTTAAAGTGGTTAGTTTGACTATAAACTTAATCATCATGCAAAGATTCATCAAAATCTCAGAAGGGTAAACCTGTGGTTCTACTTGTAATTGATAACTCTGGTGTATAGTACTCGTAGTGACAATAGTCATATAGTGCTACCCGATTATTTATAAAAATGTTGTTTACCTCATAAAAATTTACCAATTATAAGGAAAACATCAGCACATATTGGCAAAACTTTTAATCTGACTATTTATGAAACTTTATCACTTTCTGCAAAATCTAGAAAAGTATATAATATGAAAAATTTAATTTATAAAATTCAAATGATAAAATATATAATGGTAACAAAATATTTAATTATTTTCACATTAACTTATTAATTATAAATTTTTGGTCAAAACTAATTAAATAAACTTAGTCTTTAGTATTTGTTCTAGCAATAATCATATAGGTTTATTTTTTCTACTATTCTAGAATTTCTTGTTTTTGAAAAAAAAGCCATGAAATATAGTTCATGTATATTGTCTTCCAAAATTTATGAAGCCCAATTAAGTTACCCAATGACCAATTTACTGTCTATTTATTCATCATTATTGTACAATAATAAACATAATTATTTTTAAAATCTGCCTCAAGTAATTTTTTTGGAAATATAGATAGCAATATGTTCCCAAGTGAAAATAGCACTTTATCCGGCATTGCTGCATCAATAAAAAAGTCATCCCTATTAGATAAATTCTGATAATAAAATCATCAAGTATGAATGGAGTAACTATTGGGTTACCATCTAAAAATACGAAGTAAGGGGAAGTTTCTGCCCAACAGCTCATAGGATGTAAAGTTCTGATTATGGTCAGGATGTGAGAATAAAAAAAAGTATTTCATTAAATATTTTTTTCTTTATTTTGTTAATAATTGCACATTTTTTCCTGTTATCTACTTTATTATTCATATTTCTGTTTCATATCGTCTTTTGTTATTTTTGTGCATATTATTTTCCATCATTA
Source organism: Ctenocephalides felis (assembly GCF_003426905.1). Taxonomy (NCBI): domain Eukaryota; kingdom Metazoa; phylum Arthropoda; class Insecta; order Siphonaptera; family Pulicidae; genus Ctenocephalides; species Ctenocephalides felis. The sequence goes on from NW_020538040.1 coordinate 158,622,506, forward strand.
TTTTTTTCTTTGCTACAACTTTCCAGTTCTTTTATATAACAGGTCTTGTCTGGATTATTGAAGAGTATTTTTATGTAGAGTAAAAATTTTTATTTATTTATTTGCTTGGCCTTCGATCTGCATAAACCATTAAATTAATTGTTCGAGAAGTAGTAGAAAAAATTTTGCTTAGCAGCTCTATACAGTGACAATTGTAGTATAATGAAATATCAGAAAATTGGTAAAAGTGGATATTTACTTATAATTGCTATTCATTATTAGTAGACTTAAAACATCAGATTATTAGATTGGTTCAAATTCTTCTATTATTAATTTGCTCAAACAATTTTCTTGATAAGCTTTATTTTGGTATTAGGATGTTCAATCAGTTTAGCTTTATACTGCCCATTACTGTCACTCCAAAAATACATTTAACATATTGTTTCAAGGATTTCTCCATTTGACCAAGCTTTAGCAGAAATAACGTTAATACAAATAAATGAAATTGAATGAACAAATAATTTATCTGGTAAAACTAAATCGTAATATAACGTCCTGAGCAGATCATTAAACATAGGACGATGAACGTATTCGGTATTTAGGACAAAGAAACCGATCGAATTGCGCTGAACGTTCTCCAACGTTACGAACGAATTATCCTGAGCCTAAGGCTATGACAAGTCATCTCATTTGAGTGAGAGCTGGTAAACATTTTAATTTATTTTTAATGGAAACATAATCGTGACTTTGTTGTTAGGGTTATTAAAGAAGGAAATTACTTTATATTTTAATTATTATGTGCGGGTAAAGCTCAACTTAGTAATGAAATTTCGAGAGCTATCAGCAGCATCTTGGTCATATCTCACATTTTGTTATAAAAAGGATGAAAATGTTATTTATAAAAGTATAGCAATGTGTGAGGAAGATGTGTTGACAGTATCAGAACATGAATGAAAAATTGGTCACTTGGACAAAAATGTATCACTTTCTTCGAGGTTGAGAGAAGTAGAGACTGATTTATCAAATTAGAATGTTGGCGCCTCCTTGGTTTGTTGATCAACTTTTAATCACAGTTAAAATCAATTTCTAACGATAGTGCCAAACTGTATTCCAAACTTGATTATCCTGTTCATATTAATATTTTTTGTGTACTAACTCCACAATGGTTTAGTAGCTCTGGCTTTGCAGGCATTACGTTGTGCGTTACGTACCGCCTGATATCAATTAGTAATATCCACTTATACTTGGCAACACATATCGAAATATGATGTTTACAAGTAAAATTCGGCTTTTTGGGTATTGCTGCCACAGAAATAATCAGGTCAAAAATGAGTTTCCCCGTTGCCTAGTGGTTAGAGCTATAGACTTCCAATCAGAGGTTCCAGATTTTTATTTAGGGAAGTAGATAGCAATACACTTCCTATTAAGAATAACTGAATATTATTTGGTGTACGAACCGCAATTGTTTAGGAGCTTTGACTTGGCAGCCGTTACGTTGTGCGTTACGTACTGCCTGATATCAAATAGTGATATCAATTTTTACTTGGAAATATATATCGAAATATCATGCTTACAAGTGAGATTAGCTTTTTTTGGTATTGTTGCCAGAGATATAATCAGGTCAAAAATGAGTTTTTCCGTTGCTAAGTGGTTTGAGCTATAGTCTTCCAAACAAGAGGTTCCAGGGCTGCATTTGAAGGTATAGATAGATATATACTTTCGATTGAAAATAACTTAATATTTTTTGGTGTACAAACCGCAATTGTTTAGGAGCTTTGGCTTGGCAACCATTCTTTTGCGCGTTACATACTGCCTGATATCAAGTAGTAATAATCATTTTTATTTGAAAATATATCTCGAAATATGATGTTTACAAGTGAAAATAGCCTCTTCAAATATTGCTGCCAGAAAAATAATCAAGCCAAAAATGAGTTTTGCCCATTGCTTAGTGGTTAGAGCTATACTCTTCCAATCAGAGATTCTAGTTTCTCATTCAGAGATATAGATAGCAACAATTAATTACCAAGTGAAAATAGCCCTCTTCGGCTGTGCTGCATCAATAAAAACTGAAATTGTAACCATAAATAAATCACATAGATAGGACAACCACGTACGACGTTTAGGAAGTCTGCACAAAACCTCATAGGTTTTGTTAAGCTTTGATTGTTGAAAATATATCACAACTGGAATAGACCATCATATTTTTTATCTTCTAATTGCTAAATAAAGCAATACTAGATCTTGATTAAATTCTAATAGACAGATTGTAGATCATATATAATTTAAAAAAAATCCTAATGTTTTTCTTCTAGTCAGATCTAATTACTATCATCCTTTCAGCAAAATAACATCACTGCTTCTGCATAAATATCCTTTAGTTCGTTTTACTCTTTTGAATCGAGATAAGACCTCCTGCCTCCTGCCATTGATTAAAGTGTACGCAAGCCACGAGCAACGAATTGTAGTTTTCAACAAGTCAGCAGCAATGCCTTGATATCATCAACATCGACTTCAAACCGTGTCCGCGAACATCCGGATAATGGATGATCATATCTTGATACAAATAAACATATATTTGTGCACCAAGGGCCGGTGGAATATAATATACATATTTTGAATTCAATTTGAAAACTAACATCAAGTTTTTTTTTCATGTATTGACGTTTTACACATTATTAACTTCCCGTACGGTAAGTTATAGTAATCGCAAAAAATCGAAAATGAAAATTTTTATGTATCTTTATGTTTCAAGGGTTTCTGAACATTTTGGCATAACTTAGAAAAAGGGATGTGTGTGTGCGTGTTTGTGTGCGGATACAAATTTTTATCATCGATTTCGATAATATGGATTCCGATTTGAATGATTCGAAAAACACTCGATTCCTATTGATAAGGAGACGTGCGGATTAGTTTTGGCAAAGACAGGTCTAGCCGTTTCCAAGATACGGCGCAAAAAGTGCCAACAATGATAATTCAGTTTTTAAGAGAACGAACCGTTCGATTTCAATAATTCAAAAGACATTTTACTTGTATTAATTGAACTAATTAAATTTTTAGAAAGGCAGATTTAACTATTTTGGAGATCGAGTAAAAAAAGTAAAACAAATGCCATTGGGGGTCATAAATGATCATCAGATATATGCACATCGAATTATGAGGTATTTTATATCGATTTTAATAATAAGTAATAATTTTCTTTATATTTCTATGGGTTCTGCACTAATGTTTATCTGCGACACTGCGACGCGGCGCTTACGCGCTTCGATATTTCTTCTCTAAATCAGCGACGCAGCACTATCAAAATTTTCAAAAAATTTGAAAATATGAAAAAATCAAATTTTTTAAGTTATTTCGTTTCAAAAATTTCAAATTTTCAAAAATCAAATTTCTTCAAAGTTTTTATGGAATTTTAAAGTAACAATGTCCTTTTCTTTCTTATTTTTCGGAAATGACAAAGTCCACCATAATTATCTCAAACAATGTATGGAAATTTTGAACGATACTATTTTAAAGTAGAGGGTGTAATCAGTCATCTTAAGTTGGACCACGACGCTATCAGGAGATAAACGACAGCATTGTCGAGTTTTTAACAAAAAATTTTTTGCTTTGAGCACTAATATAAGGGATAGATTAGAATGATATTCCAACTTTGTTGAATACTTCTGATAAGGTTTTAGGGAAGGATTTGTAAAAACATGTGCTAATGAAATATGTATTACAAATAGAGATTGTATTTACTTTTTTGTAATAATTGTATTTCAGACTCATAGTAGAGTCTGATTACAAGTATAGCAGCAATACACACCAAAGCTATTTAAAAAATTGTCGTAGTTTTGTTGCAAGAAATAAGTTGGAAAGAAATGTTTAGTGGCTAGAACTATTATAAATAATTTTTATTTATCATATTGATCTCAAAAATCGGACGCTGCTTTATTTTAAATTTTAGAATAACTTTCTGGAGTGTAACTTTTATTATAATTTGCATCTGATAGTTGTCAAAAAAATTCTGCTGAACTTTACAAAATTATACAGTATTAAACCCTGGTTCGTCAGACTAAGAAAGCAATCTCGAACTGTAAACATGCTGTTCAATAATGTATGCATTTACATTATCATAAATTATATATGTATTATATTATTTATGCCTTATGGATACCATCGTATATTAGATATTTAATCTTCGCACGGAATACTTTCATATTCAGAACATCTGCATTTTATTAGTTAATGCATAGTGCATTTCAATTGATAAAGATATGAAAGTAAATGTTTTGGATTGGATACTATATTCATAATTACTATGGGCTAATTAAATAAATAATTGACATATAAAGTACGCATGGAAAGCTCCTGGAATCTTGAAAGCGCTTTTTTTGCCTCGGCTTTATAGTATAAGAAAGTGTACATATTTCTTATTCATTAGCTTAGTTGAAAAATATCTTCATTTGTCGTGCTTCAAGATTTACAAAAACAATCTATTACAACATTATAAATGTAAAATTTTATTCAAATAAAACATTTCGATTAGTATTTCCATGATCGTCTGGATCAAAGTTTTAAAACTTTAAAACATGCCATCCGCTGGCATAACTTTACTTACAGCTGATTTAAATGCGGGTATGTTAAATACAATCTACTCTAATAATATTTAATGTTATTGTTAGAATGTAATCTAAAGTTTTAAGTAAATCATGCATTCAGTTCTACCGCATCTATTTGCCAATTAATTTCATTTCACTGTTAACTCTGTTGAAGACAATGTGTGCAACGAATTGATGTTGAGTATGTTTATGCTGAAAAGTTATCAGTCGTGAATGATTGTATTTCATATAGTTTTGAAACTTTCGTCGTTATTCTGATCAAACATGACTCTGAAATATTGTTGTACACGACTGCACGTTCTGCAGGGAACATAGTTCTTGTAGAAAATTCAGCATTTGTCTATAAATCGAAGTGAGTCTTTAGCATTTTTCTGATTTACTGTAATTCGTTATAAGTCTAGCAAAAATTTTAAATTACTTGTAATATTACTGTTTTAAAGCTTTAAAAACGCTACAAATAACTAATTCATTGGTTCAACATCAGTTAAAATCTATAAGAATTCAAGAGCAAATATTGAGATTGAAAAAAAAATCTTTATTGTTGAGATAATTGTTTCTTGTGTACTTATTATATGCAAATGATCGTTGTTAATTTTTTTTATAATTGATGGTATTATGTCTACAATGCTATAGTTGACTAGTGTTGCCACTATTTAGAATACTATTTATACATAAACTATTTGAAAGTGCTAATTATCATTTTTGTATATTGTTTTTTGTTATTGATGATAATGTTCATAATACTATAGTTGAACACTGCCACTATTTAGAATACTATTTAAATAAAAACTAATTGTAAGTGCTAAATATCATTTATACCTTATTATAAAATATGATGTTTGAAATAATAAGCTCAAAATGCTAGCTGCAGTTTTAAACAAATTATATTATTTTATAGACAAATAAACTTTTATTCTAAAATATTGGCATAAATGAGACGAATGAATTTGTAAAATATATAGGGGAGACTGGGTACGGTTGTGCCAGTGTACGGTAGTGACAATTGTCGTAATAGCTAAAGTATACTGATTTTGGAACAGGGTCCAAAGGGAGAAAGATGAAGTATGATAGTTTGAACCGTCCCGGGGGTGTGTACGTTTGTGACACTTACCCTTTTCTTATATGATTTGATTTTATGACTCATCCATCGTATTTAAAGACAGTATTTCAGTATTTCCTCGTAGACAAATGTTTAAATTACCAATTAATTTTTTTCCCACCTAACGGGTAAATTGGCAAAATTATTATTGATCAAAAAGTGGTACAGTCATACCCAGTCTTCATTACTTATTGTATGGAGTATAAATAATTCTATAAGAACTCCAGTGATTATTTCTGCACGATGATCGGCCAAGACGTTTCTTTATGATTAGCATAACAGTGAAAAAATTTTATTCACGTTTTAGCCAAAAATCTGATTAATTTTTGACAAATACCGGCAAAGTCGTTCCTTTGTAGTTAAATATAATTTTTTTTTGCATTTTTAATGAAACTTTTATTTTCCACCTTTTCTTCACTCGTATTCGTCGCTGGAGCGGCGGTATACGAGCGCAAACGGTTGACAGTGCTAAAAGTGTTTGAATTATATTGAATTAATTATATTTTTTATTAATGAGCCGTACTTTTAGGGCAAATTAGGTTTGAACTATAATTGATATAATTACAGATATTATAAGTTTACTTGAAAGATATCAATTGGTCATCGAATTGATTTATTTTTAAAGTAGAAGCGAAAATTTTGTAATAACGAATTAAAATTTTAATCTAAATAGCTAAATCTAAGCAACTATTTACACGTATTGGGTAATTCAAGTCATTTGCCATATAAAGCAGAATGCCACTTACAACTAGCACTTGTTTACACTTCATCTTCTGCACGAAACTTTGGATATATTGCACAAAATAAATTAAATCAATAAATCAAAAACATATACTTTATTAAATATTTATATACATAACATTTTGCTAAATTTTTATTTGAACATTTTACTTGTAGGTATTGTGTCCTACATATGTTATTTATTAATAAGTAACAATAATAAGTGTTTAAAATATAGAGTATAGGATATAAATATGACAGAAAGAAGAACAATTCCTCAACAATATTTAGAAAAATGAATAATTATACAAAACACAAAACACAAAACGCAAGCGAATTTTTTTTTCATTCTGAAGAAAAATCTGTGTGACCAGCCACGTTCTAATTACAACTATGGGTCGATCAGGATATAGTTTGGCATGGCGTGTTTTCCATACCAAACTATTTCTGGTGTATATTTTAAATCAATAAGTTTTTAATCATTTTATATTAAAGAATAAAAATTGGTAATATAATAGAAAATATGCGCCTTTTATGTATAACCAACCTTGATTTATTAAAATAATATAGGTCAGGATAAAAAATATGTGTTGGTACATATGTGATTGTATAAATAGATAGTTAAACTTTTGCCTTACCGGTTTTGCTCACCCAATTAAGTACGAGTCATTTAATATCAGTTGATTTGTATCTATAAACCGTGGAATTTAATTGTAGTCACAGCAAAGTTTGGCGTCAGAACTGTTTAAAGTTGCCGGAGTTCATTCAGCCACCACAGATCTCGACTCGGATTCACGGATATAGAAAAGTTGTTGACACGTTTTATTCAAACCCAATCAAATCCTGATCTCTTGCATATTTCATACGGAAAATGCGGTTTCACGAATAGCAGATTTCGAAATTTTCCACGGAAAAGCTGTTCCATGGAAACTTACTACTTGCTGATGTATTGAAATCAAATCAGTTTTGTGCATTATTAGAGATTCGGTTATTTAATTTGTTTCTTTTCTACTGCTATTTCTATCATAAAAAATATTCATTCTTGATTTTGGTATTAATTGGTTTTACGTTTTATGATTTCTTTGAAATTAAAATTTTTAATGGATTTAATAGTTACGTTTATCATTAGTAGTCATATGCTTATTCGTAATTCTCAAAATTTTGATCATCACCATTGATCATGAATGAAGATTTTTCTTTCAAAAAGTATGACTTAAGAAATATATATATATATATATATATATATATATATATATATATATATTCAACTCCATTTAATCGATATTTTCTAGAATGTTTGAAAATTCTAATGATTATACACTATGTTTCTATCTAAAACCCAAATACAAATAGCAGACTGGGACTATTTTCTGTTGATTCTAGACTAGTCTATATCTATTTCTCGTAATTCCAAACTGTTTGCAATAAACTACATGCTATCAATCCTTTCCCGCCCTCATTTATCGGGGCAGGTTGAGCTTGTAAACAATATTAACGCCGTGACAAATTACGTAATGCGGGGATGAAGGCTACCCGTTGACATGTAACGGAACATTATTGCGTAATATATATTCGATATTGGAAAATGGGTGAAAAGTTCAGATTACGAACGAAGGTTCCATTCCGGTGATACACGGGATAAATTATTGAGTGATAAAAAATAATATTTTGCCATGGGTAAGGATCAAGTTGTTTGTTGTTTGGTAGATGGAAAATAGATTTGATATTTTTTCGGATTAGTAATAAATAAAATTATTATTATAATTTCCAGTTATTAATTATTCTGATAATAGAAATTTAATGATTTTTTTAATTTGAAAATTTCTTATTTGACTTAAATACATACATTGATTTTTACATAAAGATACAAATTGTATACCTATTCTGGGAATATCATTATACTATCATAATATAATATTGTTTGCATATATGTATTTGTTTCAATTGACTTATATAAGTATGAAAAGAGCTATTAAAAACATACTGCCATCAAGTTTAGAAAGAAATTTAATAATATTTCAATAATTCAATAATTTAGTTCAGCAAGAACACGTTTACCGTTAGAAGGCCGAGCGATTTTTGGGTGAAATAAAAATAATTTAAAAGTAAGCTTTTTGTAATGTTAGTTAGTGTTTTGTAATAATATTTTTGACTTACCCTATTTTTAGCAATAATATAATTCTGATTTTTTTCCTTACTCATCTTATGTTATACTTCTTATTTGGCAACCGTTCAGGTACTATTATGTAATCATAAATATGATTTATTATTTATTATTTTTATTAAAGCACTACTTGCTATTTGGAAGTTCTTCCTTCTTTCCTGTTAGATTTTGAAATCACGTTTTGTGTACAATTATATAGTATATAAGAAGCAGTTAAGATTTAGATCAGCAGACAGGCTTAGTGATCAGTTATTTAATAAAATGTAGTCTTTGCATATTGATAATTAAAGTTATCGATCAAATATTCAAGTTATCAATTAATTATTCAATTGTGAAAATAGTAAACAATAAAAGTATCAACATCAATCAAGAACCAGTGTTTCTGTCTTAGCTAACCAAACATATTCTATCATCACTTTGGTAGTCCAAAACAACCAAAAGTTACATTTCATGGTGGCAGCGGTGAGATATATATTTAAATCGTAGAATTTGGACAGTACTTCTAATTTCAAACTTGGAAGACCTTCTTTATTTCTTATTGTACTGGTTTCATAGAGAGCGTATCATGAAGATTTTTTTGATGAATAATGATAGAAATAAATAATGCATAAATATAGTATCTCCAAAATGGAAAACATCACGTGGATATAACCCATAAAGGCTAAATTATCATTATATGAACAGTTCGATTTCTATTCGTAGCACTCAAAATTAATTTAGAAGCACATTTGTCACTTAAGATTATTAATTTATTTTAGTTGTTCTTTTAATAATTATGTTCTGACAAATAACTGAAAAAAAGTTGATCGGAGACTGAATTCTATACAGTTGTTTAGCGCTAGGTACGACTAAGGCCACAGGTGACTAAGCGCCTTAATCGTATTTCTAGTACTTTTTTTATAATTATATGCTTATTGAAATAAAAAGCAATTTCAGTAATTGTTAGCCTTAAGCCAACTAAATTAAGATTCAGTAAATGCCCAAAATTTCACAAGTTCGACTCGAGCAATTTTACCAATGCTAGCAAAACATAAGCAAAAAATACTATGTATTACTACACTGATATTTTGAAATTGTGGACAATATATTTTACTGTGTTTAACACATTTGTTTTTTAGTATGAATTTGTCACTTTCACTACAAACTCATACATCACCTTAATTGTCCACGTATCTTTAAACCGGTCACGATTAAATTTCCGTCTTTGTGTAATGCGTAATTTGTTTTCGTGTTTCCTGGATGCGCCTGTATTTGAACGCTGCCGGGTCACGTTTCTGGTCCGATATTTGACACCTGACACTTGACACCTGACATCTGACACCCGACACAGTAGTAGTACAGATGTCGGCCTTCCACTGGCGAGAAAGAGACGCGTCCAGGAACACACGCACGCGGCGCGGGTGTCATAAGTCATCGGATGAAACGATCGATACGGACTGTGATAACGTTTAAATCGCTTGTTAAGAGGAATTAAGAACTTGTGGGAACTTTTTGGATCAATTTTCGAATATATGTTTTAATTCCACGTGACATACAATAGCTCTATCAGTTATTTGTTTTATACGACCATTTTTAATATTGACATGAGATTTTTGATATATTGTTGAATGGTTTTCTAAACTATTTTTAAGTGAAGCGGGGTGGAGCACAATGTTCTAATTTGACTTTGAGCAATTATGTTGTAAATACTAAACTAATTATATCACAACAGATACCACATATCAAACAAACAACAATCTGACTATGTTCAGTAAAACTTCCATACCATTATTGTAGAAACGTGTTTTTCAAAAACTTGTCCGGTTCTTTCTACCCCATAGGTGAGGTGAAATGAGACGGCGAGGTTGCAAACTGATCTAATGTCTTATTTTTAATTTTGAAGGGATTCTACAAAATAATAGCTTCATTATTCAACCAATGCAAAATATAAATTTCATGGATTTATTCGTTACAAAGCTAACACTGTATATAACCTTGATCTAGTCAAAAACATTCATTAGCAAAGTTTGAAAAACTATATATTTAATTTATCTCTTGAAAAATTGCTAAAACTTAACTTAATTTACTTTCGTATTCACTATATTTTATTGTTTAATTTTTTGCCATGATAAAGGTTCAGTTGGTCTTTTTTTACCAAACCCACGTATAAGCTTTTATAGAAGTTATATCTTATGTCTTATTTTTTATGAAATAATTAAATAACGTATTCGTAAAAATTATATTAATGTTCCGTAAACTAAACAACAGTGCTCACAACCAAAAAAAACTAAAAGAAATAAAATACTTCTGTTATGAATTTTCAAACATTGTCATTTATCTCCAGATAGCAACATCGTAAGAATCATAGTGATGGCTGATTATACTATATCTTTTTCCCTCTCCTTTCAAATATTTTTGTTAATTTTTTTTTACTTTTCTGTTTTTTGAGATATCGTTAGTGAACCTTTTTACCTGCGGATTTTTAAGCTAGCTTTATCCTATTATGTATTTATTTAGAATCACATTATTATTTTATCATGGAACAGCTAAATTGCATATCAGCCGTGAGAGATAATATCAATTTCCATTAGAAACGAATAAAAAATGTTTTATTACTTCTATTAAACTATTAGCGTCGTGTCTGAAACTGGGCCAAAGTAATATTGCTAATTGCTCGTAACACTTGAAAATGCATTGCGAAATATTCAAGTGCACTAAGAAAATTAATATTAATTAATACTTGGAATTTATGCTGAGAATAGCTTAATAGAAAAAAGACAATATAAAACTATGAAACGCTTTCGGGAGATAAACAGCAATGTTTGAAAATCAATAACAAAAGTATTGTTTTCATTATTATTTTGGTTATGAGTTTAGTTTACGAGACCTTGATATAAGTTTTACGTATACGTTATTTAATTGTTTTATAAGATGTTTTGTTAATTTTAAGTTAGATTCAACCGTTTTTTTTATATAAACTCTATAACTTACATGTGGGTGGGATTAGAAGGACCAAGTGAACCTTTACCTTGGCAAAAGTGTTAATAATAAAAAAGTAAATTAAGCTTAATTTCTAATTTTTGAAGAGATAAATTAAATAACTAGTTCTTACAACTCTGCTGATAAAATTTTTTAACAAAATGCCAGATCATTATTATTAATACTAATTTACCTACAAGGTTATACATAATGTAAACTCTGTAAAAAGGTACAGAAGAACATTATATTTTGCATTGGTTGAATAATGTAGATATTATTGCTTTAAAATTAAAAATAAGTCAGTGGACCTGTTTGCCCCCTGGACGTCCTATTTAACCCCGCGTATGGAGTAAAAAGGACCATGTGATTTTTTTTTGAAAAACAAAAAAAAAATTCTACTACGATGAGTTAACTGAGAATTTTACTAAACATAGTTAGATAGTTGTTTGTTTGATATGCATTTTCTGTTCTGATATTATTGTTTTGGTTTTCACAGTATAGTTGCTCAAAATGCAATTGGACGTTTGTGTCCCGCCCTACTCTATACCATGCTAGTATTTTTGATGGTAAGCATTTAACCATATATCATTGCATCCTCTTACATGTTTTTTTTTTTTCGTTCTAATTAAATCTATAAATTGTCTCGTTCCGATCAATATCAATCTCTAACTCTACATAATCTTGACATTAGTGCGTTGTCATACATTCATCTTCCAGAATCGCCGAAGTATTTGGATTCAAAGGAAATACCGAAACAAATCTTGAACAAGGTATCCAGGTTAGATAGATAGTTGTACAAATAACATGACGTTATCTAGATCCGTGTATCATGATACAATCGGATTCAATTCAACACTAATCAAACAATCAAACGCTCGTAGTATTTCAGATACTGATCGGAAAGGACTGAATAATTAATCACTTCTCATAAAAAACGATCAGTGTAATCGAACCGTGTACTAAATTCTCATTAATTATTATATTCAAAGTTTCATACTTGACGAATATAAACAAAACTCCGATACGACGAAGGAGTTCAACTTCTTCGGGCAAGACATTTTGTTCCGCGCATATCTAATTACATATGAATGTATTCCGTTTATGGTATATGGTACCAGATGTCGATTAAAAAAGAGTTAGTGTTTTTATGATAATTAATATGTAATGCATTGAATATTATATAAACATTTGTATACTTATATTTTTTTAATAATGATAATTACAATATAAAAAAATCAATGAAGCACTGTTCATTGTGCGTTCGAAAAAGGAATTTTTTGTTCTGTCTACTCTAGAATAGATTCCATATATCACAATTAGCCAAATAATTATATATACTTATATATATCGTAAATTGTAATATATAATTACACTTATTGTAATTTGTAATATAAATAGAATATACTATTTATCTAAAATTGTATAATTTTGAGAACAAACTGTGTCCCATTATTCAACAGAAAAAATTACACTGATAATTAAATTAAAACAAAAATTATTTATTTTTAGGTTATAAAAGCACGTGACTTGAGAATCTATAACTTTACAAATTTACAAAATTTGAATAAATAAATTATTTTTATTTTATAAATTTTATTTATTATTATAAATTATTTAAAAAAATTACCTGTATTTAGCATTTTGGGGTCCAATTTTAAACAAATATACATTGTTTTGAAAAAAAAATAAGGCTTTTAGTTCAAACATTAAAAAATGATAATATTTTATTTATATAATATTATTTTTAATATCTAATAAATCAAAATGTGGATTGTTTGAAAATTGTATAATATTTTGAGAAATATAACGCAATATAAGAGAGCTTACAACTATAGAATGTTTCAAATATTTTTTCCATTTTACACATTCTTAATGAAAAAAATTACATGTGAGATTTTTATTTATTGAACAATAAAAACATTATATATTAGATCGATATGTGTAGTAATCTCAAAAGATATATATAGATATATATTAAAACTTTGGATGTGGTCAGTTATCATTGTTTGATTTTGATTTTTATTTTTAAAGTTGCGTTTGGTTTGCAATATTGATCAGACTCTTGACATTTTATTTTCGAACCTAAAATCACCGACAAGTTTAGATCGTACTTGTAACATCGTGAAGCCACTTATGTTGGCAAAATTGGACAACATATATATATATATATATATATATATATATACATAATCTTTACGTTTCAAAACCTTCTGAACATTTTAACATACCTTACAAAAATTTTTCGTCCACATTATTGAGAGCATGGATCAACCGATTTGAGTGATTCACAAAACATTCGATTCGTATTGACGGGCAGAGGTGCTGTTTAGAGGTGAAGCCGTTCCGCCGATACGAAGCGAAAAAGTGCAAAAATACCAGTTTTTGAGAGAACGCCGCATCCGATTAGAGTAATTCAAAAAGCATATTGCTTGTGTCAAAGGTGTTTATTTATATGTTCTTGTTCTTGCAGATAATCATAGTTAAAGGTCGTCGCCCAAATATAAGCACTTAGTTTTATAAAATATAATAATTTAAAATTTTTAAACAAAATTTATTACTCATTGATAATTGATGATCAATTATTTTCATTTCGCGAATATTTGATTACTGTACGAGAAGTTACACCAACTTTTTTTAAGGCACGAAGCCATTCGCCACTAGTTTTTTTTTTTCAAATATTATGTAAAGTTATCCTTTCCCACGGTTGGCTTCCCCTGGCCGTCCGTTCACCGTTTCTTTCGGCTAATTGACTTTCATTTGTCCGTATTTTTTCTGTCGTCCCTAGAAGATGAGTATGTTGTACCCTATTTGTGTCGATGCCTTTTTTGTTGATCTGATCCTCCGTTAGGTTTTCGTTTATTGATAACACACTCACGCACGCACTCGATGTTTTATTAATGCTACATCATCTGTTGATTGTTTTATGTGGATCTGAAAGTTCCCGTGACTTGTTCTGGAAGATCTAAAGATAGTTTTTCTTACCTAACGAAACAAATAGTAATATCAGTTATAATATGGATAAAGAACATACGTATTGGCTTCTTGGATGTTTGGGGATGTAGGAAAATCGACATTTATGGGTCAGTCAGTCAAAGATTTGGGGAGCTAAATATTTTTTAACTTCATGGTGTATCAGTTCTAATTTGATCGATTTTTTAAGTTTACTACACTAATCTTATTGCATTCATAATTATTATGTTAATCTTCAACCTCATCATACTTTTTTTGTTTTATTTAAATTACAATCTGTTTTAAAGAAACATCTTCAGTGATTCATAAGATCAATGGAACAGTTTTCTATTCTATTATTAAATTATTATTTTTTTTTATAATTTTCATGATTATTATTTCTATTTATTTGTTATTATTATTATTGTTATTTTTTTTCTTTACTTTACATTATAGATTTTGTTTAGATTATGTTCTCACAGTAGCTCATAGAATTACTTACTTTATTCTGATTGTTACATATAAATTTTATATAAAAAAACGATGATTTATATATTACATTATAATTTACAAAATTTATTTTTGGAAGGTTACCCAGTGCCAGGCATTTCTATAGAAAGCAAATTTCACATACTATTTGTGATGTTTGCACTAACAATTACTACTTTAAATATTAACATAAATACTAATTACTACGAATTACACTATGAAAACGTGAATTTATTAATTTTAAGTCAATTTGTTTTTAAGAAAATTGTAAACTTTTCTGTTTAATCACTACTGATTTCTACGTTTTATATATTAGAGCGAAGTACCTCGAATAGTATACTTGTTTGTCAGCATTAATGTACCATATTTTATCTAAACAAATAAATTATTTGAATTTAAACTTAAAATGTGTATTAATAATTAGCTAAATTGTATTGAAAAAAAAATCAGAATAGAACTCACAATATTAAAAAGTCAGTAATTAGTGCGTTTGTTTCGTTATTAAACGGAATGTCGCTAAAGATTTACAAATGTAATACTTTATATCAATATTTTGGTTCAAATTTAGCTCAAGTTTTGCTTACACATATCTTAAAATATTAAGAGTATAGTTCTAAAATTTTTCCCATGTATAGGCCGAGACAAGTGTTGCCCTGTGATTTTATAGAAAGTATCGGTAATTCTTTCACAAATCGGAGTCGCTGGGTAAAAAATGCTTCAAATTTATATAATTTAAATGAATATTTCTGAATATTCTTCTGCACATATGCCGACACATGTTGAATCCTGGTATAAAAATAGTCCTGTGATTTTAAAGAAAAATCTGTAATATTTTATATATCACAAATCCAGGTATAAAAATAGTCCTGTGATTTTAAAGAAAAATCTGTAATATTTTATATATCACGAATCTAGGAAAAAATGTCGCTGGGTAAAAAAGTATATATTAAAAGTTTTTATCTCACTATTAAATACACTCCACTTTAGAACTTTCTCAAATTGATATATTTTAACACAATATTTCTGAACAGTCTTCTGCATAGGCTGTTCTTACATGTTAAATCTTAGTATAAATATATCCCTTTGATTTCAAAGAAATATTGGTAATGCTTTTTGAGTAAAAAATGCAGCTGCCTAAAAAATCAGGGTAAAACAATATATAAGCATTTTTTTCTTACTATTAGAATTCACAAATTAAAACTTGAGTTCTATGTGCTGACTTTTTGGCCTTTTAAAAGGCAACTCAATGGTTAGCCAATATTTATTTAACATAATTTATTATTAAAATTTTTCTAATACTGATCTTTTTTAATTTGATGCAATAATAGCAGGGAAGTGCTATTTTTACTTAGAAACATATTGTTGCTATCTATAGTTTTACCTGCAGTTTACCTGAGTGGGTATCGAACTTGAAACTTCTGGTTGTATGTCCATAGCCTTAACCACGGGAAAGCTCTATGTCACGGGAAATCCCGCTTAGAAGGCACCTCAATAGTTTTTTTTTTAATTTTATTGGCCTCCGCTTTTCAGCATTTTTAGCCACCTACATTATTCATATTATTTTTTCATCATATCCTATACAATTCTTACATGTCTATTTCTTATACATTCATCGTATATATACTATATCTTCTTATATCCTAATCTTCCATTCAATTTTTCTTTCTTCAATTCCATTCAATTTTTATTCTTCTTCTTGTTTCTCAATATATTTTTCTCATCTTCTAAACTAAACTTCTTTTTTCCTTCTTACTTCTAATACAATTTTTTCTTGTTTCCTACAAATTAACAATTCTTAATCTACTTTAATATTTTATATTTTTAATTCTGGTATTGCTGGAGATTCGAAATGAATTCCTCCAGCTTGTGAGTCGAGAACGCTACTGAGTGAGCTATTCCCGCCACCACCTCAAAATTTAAAAAATGTATAATTAGGGTTTTTTTAATACTGATAATTTTTAATTTGATGCAATAATAGCAGGGAAGGGCTATTTTTACTTGGAAACATATTGCTATCTATAGTTTTACCTGTAGTTTACCTGAGTGGGTATCGAACTTGCAACTCCTGGTTGTAACCCCAAAGCTCTAACCACTAATTCACGAGGAAAAGCTCGTTAGGTTTGAAGTTACAAAGTAATAATTTTGATGCACGTTGAATTTCCCTCGCCGTATTTTTATTCTGCAACATAAAGCAAATATTGGACATTTTTTATATAAAGTACCTATTAATTATATATCCACGTGTAGTAATCTGAATATCACGTTTACCTATTCCCTGTATTGTCGTCGTCTAAGGCGTTCCCTCCACGGACATGCATAAGTAAAATACGACTAATACAATTATGTTTAAGCAGTGAAATGTCTGATCGAATGCAAATAGTTAGTTGATTAATTAAATTGTCCTATGTTTGTCTTGTACAGTCGAAACGGCTGCTTCAATTCTCACGGTTCAAAGCACAATAGAGAATACCACGAGAATTTTCATTACTTACCAGAAGACTCTATTCGTTCTTTACATTTCTTCGACGTTACTAATTAAGATCGTTTTCTTTTGTTATCTGACATTAATAATCGATCTATGTTTTATGCTATTCAATTTCTTTGTCGAAACGAGTAATTGAAATTTTTCTATTAGTATTGGAACTTTAGTTAATTATTTCAATGTTAATCAATTTACTTATATATACAGTGTTTTGATGATGATGTTTGTTGCTATAATAATCAATTTGTTTATTCTTTACCGGGTAATCAATATAGACAAAGAGACAATAAGTTTTTCTTGTAGTAATTACGACGTTAAGGAAATAGATACGATTCATCATCAGAATTTCTGTAAAAAAAAATCTACAATGTTTTCAATGTATTTTGTTTAAGTGGATGTATGTATGTGCGTGTGTTATGTTACGCGTTTATAAACTATACATAATATTGCCGTGAAAATTTGGTAAGCTATTAGGTATGTTTTTCATATTTTGTAGGGTTGTAGAGTGGTAGGGGTTTATCACCACAATATTTTTTTATTTTTGTTTTATTTTTTTTTATAGTGCGCATTTAAAAATACACATAACCCTCAATTTTTACCCTCTCACCACAAACGCCTATTTCATTAAAATTATTATAGTAATTACATCATTTTCCATCTCATTTTCTGTCATTGTCCAGACAAATGCCTATTTCGTTAGAATCATTATAGTAATTAAATCATTATCCATCTCATTTTCTGTCATTGAACGTTTTTGACTAAACATAGATTAAGATTTTTTGAGTTTATGAAAAATCTCAATTTTACGAAAAAAAATCATCAAAGGTTGCCCAACTCAAACACTCATTTTTTCATATATTGGATCAATTTGTAACTTATTTTTTTAGAATGCGAGTTTGAAAAATACTTGGATGGAACCCTCAATTTTCATTTTTCTACCACACTTTCCAATTTTATTAATCATTATTAACCTGATTGATAACTGATCAATTATCGTCTTTTTGTGAACGTTTTTCACTAGCTTTTAGTCAGATTTTACAAAGTTAATGAAAATGTTTATTTTATTACGGGCTGATGACTAGACCGTCTTTGCTAGGCACACATTAAATTAGATATAATAACACTAATATTATATAGTAGTCTGCCCGAAGGCAGGTCCATGAAATGAGAGCACCACAAATCGATGATTCCCTTTCCCTCCTTTATTATTAAGGTCACCATACGTCCCGATTTGACCAGGACAGTCCCGGATTTCCACCTTATGTCCCGGGTTTTTCAAAAAGTAGTATTTGTCCCGGATTTAGATCTTTTGTCCCGGATTGTCCTCTGGATTGGCCTGGGTTTTCGAAAAATATAGGTCTAAATTAAATATTCGCTCTTATCTGATAATAAAATTACAACTACTCATCAAATATCTGAAAATGTTATATACAACTAGTATGCTTATATGGAAAAGGCTGGTTAAATAGCCTCTCACATTCATAATTTTGTACTATTATTTTTAATTTTACGAAAATTTAAAAAAAATATCAAAATGAACTTCTTGATTGCTTGAAATAAGTGCTAATTTTTAAATTCAAATTTAAAAAATTAAATTTGAAATTGAATTTTATAAGTTTGAAAGCTGAAAACGCATAATCGAATAATAAAGTTCTTACTAAATCTGATTTCAAAAAAATACTCATTTATAAAATGTCGAATTTTTATTGCATTCTTAAATAGTAATTGTTATTTTAAAATCATTTTAAATTTTTTAGCATTCACCCCTTCTCCCGTCCCGGTTTAGCATAACTAAAAATTATCGTCCCGGTTTTGAATTGAAAAAATATGGTCACCTGATTTATTATACCCATTGCCATGTTATTGCCAATAATGATTTCTTTTAAATTCTATTTTATGCATTTACCTTTTCAAACTGCTGTTTCTATTTATTCCGGTCTTGTCTTTCAGTTTTTAGTCATCAATCATCTGCGTTCTTCTTCTTATCTTTCCTTTCAATCTTTCTATTTTACCTTCCACTACGCCATTTAGAAGGCATTCTTTTGCAGATTGGGTCCAGTCCAGTTTCCTTTCCTTTTCAGAATCATGCTCAGTAGACACCTTTCTTTGCCTACTCTTCTCAACACTTCTTCATTTGTTACTTTGTCTGACCACTTTATCTATTCCATTCAGTATTTATACAACGACATAATATTTATAAAATGCCTATGCCAAATTTCAGTATAAATATATATAAACAAGTGATGCCTTTTGTATATTACAAATTTTATAGTAAAATATTTAGTTAATTTTGTAGTTAGTAGTAGTTAGTTAATCTAATTTTGTCATTTTTTTTGGAATATTTTTTTTTCTACAGATGAATTATTGCAAAATGATGGTCATGAAATCATGATCATAAAAGATATATACTCGAATATGTTTGTCTATTTTCCGTGCTTAAGAGAAACTTATCATGCGGAACGCGTTCGTACGGTATTTTCGATATAATCCCGATTTTTCTCTCGGAAGGAGATTTGTTCGCTAGGACAATCGGATAGCATGAACGGCGACTGTAAACTATAAAACCATCTATCGGAAAAGCAATTCTAAACCGATAGCTTGCATTGCAACTGTATAAAGCTTCTTTTAAACCAAAACCGAAATGAGAGATCCGAAATAGAAGTGGACGTTGCCCTCTGCTCTATTATGGATAGTAAGTATAATAATAGTGTGCTATACAAATTTAGGTTCACAATTTGAATGCAATTTTGCAATATCGTTTTACTATGTTGTTTTTATATTTTTGCGCATAAATATATTTTACGATGGGCTTAGCTTCCTATAAGTCGTAAAGTTTATTTTTCAACCCAATGGCTGTTACAAATGGGATTGAATAAAAACACGATGCCAGGGGTTATGAGCAATTGAGTTGATGAATTTAATTTCTCGTCCTATTGCAGGTTATTTTTATATTTGCGTTAATTAACTTTAACCAGAGGTTATGAACAAAGTGAAAATAGTAATTTCAAATTTCTTAAATATTAGTATTCTGATTCAGGCATTTTTTCACTTATCAGGTTATTCATTACTGACGTAAATTGACTCTAAATAACAGAACTGTTAAATATGACAAAAAATCTGATCATGTTACTCTCGATACATTAAATATTTTCACTAAAAACTATTTACTATAAAAAATTAGATTGTTCAATGATTTATCTCACTTTCTCTTGAGGATTAAGTGTAAAGTTGGTGCCAAAAATACAAATAATACTCCTGTTGGGAAAGAAGAAGTAACTACTGAATTCAGCAATACATTTTTATTTGCTTCTGAAATTGATTTTACTGTAATTTTTCTCAATGTCTATTTTGTATACCACATAATTTTTTTTAGCTTTTTCTTTGAATATTTGAATTTATTCATTACCTTTTATATAAAAGGTGTAATTATGATAGAAATTTTTGAACCAGGTTTATTTAATTTACACTGCTGCATTTTATGTATGCATTTACGCTAATACTCTATTATTTATTACTCTAATAGGCTATTTTTTATTTTTAGAAATTTCTTTTAAAATAAGTATAGGGTAGAACCGGGCTCAAAGGCTTGCGAGTAAAAATATCCACTATCGGTATCTCAAAAACAAATAAAGTTAAGAATTTTTTGACAACAATATTTGAAAGTAGAGGACAAAAGATGTATAACCAACCATCACCTAGATTTTTACGACGTTGCTATAGGAATATTAACGGCAATTTTCAAAAAATCATAATAAAAGTATTTTCTTTCGTTGTTCGCTTTTTTGGTTGTGAGCACTGTTGTTTAGTTAATTAAATTCAATAATTTTTTATATAACATCTACAAGAGCTTTTATGTGGGTGGGGTAAAAAGGACCAATTGAAACTTTAACGTGGCAACGGTGTAAACAATAAAAAATAGTAAATAAAAAACAAAACAAGTTAAAAAAAATGCCATTTTACATGAGATAATTCAAATAAATAGTTATTCCAACTTTGCTGATGAATATTTCTGACAAAATACCAGATCAAGTTTATATACAAGGTTATTTCTGTAAAAATGTACCAATGAATTTTATATTTTGCAATAGTTGAATAATGTACATGTAATTTTGTAAAATCCTTTAAAATTAAAAAAAAAACTGGACGTGGTTGCGCCCTGGTTATGCCATTTTACCCCGCCTATGGGGTAAAAAAGACCAGGTGACAAATTTTTGAAAAAGAGCAAAAAAAACGGATTTTCACAATGATGAATTAGCTGGGAGGTCTACTAAACATAGTCAGATAGTTGTTTGATATGTGTTGTGATATAATTGATTAGGTTTTCACAATATAATTACTGGAAGTCAAATAGCGCCTTTGACAAAACATATTGCAATCAGCAAAAACCTAATTGTTATTATTATTTGTCTAATGCATTATGTATGTAGTTACTTGTACTTTATAGACTAAAATTTAATTGAAAATTGTGAAAATTTTATTATCAAATGGCTAAACAAAAACCAGCCTTATATTGCACACGTTCAAGTTAACCTTTACTTTGACTCCAATATCTATGTGTCCATTCGAGTAAGGAAAAATTGTTCGATTTTGCAATAGAACATTCGAAACGAAAGTAGAAGATAAAAATAGGTTTCTTTATATACTTTTCTGCGTTTCCTATTATTTTCAGTAGCTGGATGCACACTTGATCGGATCTTACCTTTACCTATTATGAAGTTGTAATTAATAGACACAGAAACATTTTAATGCAATTGCATTTTATTTTATTATATGATTTTATATTTGTTCATCAATATCACGAATCATTTATTGTACAAATACAATATTTTGTGATACAATAATCCAATTTAAAGTTATTGTAATATGAATATGCAGTAGGGTAGAGCGGGGCTAGTTGAGCATAGGGGCAAGTTGAGCATTCGAAATATCTTGAAAACTATCCACCGTCCGTTTAGGCTTTAAGATAGATTTAGGCCGAAAGATAGAGGTTTGGGGGAAATAAACATCCCGCGATCGCTAGTGGCCGATGGACAAATGAGTGAGACTCACGGGCGTTTTGTTTGTTTTGAGACCAAAAAGTAAAAACGTAATTTATCACGAGTTTTCATCTGGTTTGGTCAAATGTTATTCATTTTTAATCAGGTAAATGTTATTCTTCAATATAATTATAGTACTTTTAATATACACAGAGATTCTGGCTATAATTCTCACGGTTTTTTTATAAACTCACTTTTATTTTGAAATTTCGAGTTGGGGTTAGTTGAGCATAGTTGCTAAACTTGTTCTGTCACTAAGACAATTATCATTAACTTCCAGAAATTGATTATTATTTTTAAGATTTAAGCTAAGTCTATAAAGAAATAATGATTCTAAACAAAAATACTGAATATAATGGTAAAATAATTCCTAAGATACGATATTGTTCTGTTGATTCTACTTTTCGTTAATTATTCAAAGCAAATTACTATAAGTTTTGTTTTCTTTGTCAATAAAGACTATAAATATAGAACTGGTTATTAAAAACTTATTTTATTTCATCACTAATCGACATTGAACCTATGATTTCATTATACTTTCTTAGTGCTCAACTTGCCTCACCTATGGGGTACATTGAGCATACTTGACTTTTTGCATTTAAACAGCTGTAGCTTTTAAATTTTACTTATTACCAAAAAATAGTATTAACACTTTTATTAAGCGATAAACAACAAATCCATTAAGCCATATAACAATTTATTGAGACTTTTCATTGAGGTGCTACATCCGTTTAAGTAAAAATTTGCTCAACTAGCCCCGCCCTACCCTACCAGAATAATTTATATACACATGAGGATGTTTGGACGTAATTGTCAACAGTATTGTCACGTTTGTTTAGTCAATTCGTATATATTTATATATTTATTTCCTTTAAGTCATATAAGGTAAACATTTTAAATTTGTTTGTTATTAATTTAAATATTTAATTTATCGAGTTTATAAAAGATTCAATCAATCTTTAATCGACTTGAACGGGCAGTAAGTAATAATGGCGTTAGCAGATGGAATGTACGGATAGGCTATTTATTGCATACTGTACACTGCTGCTGTTACTTTCTAAAACTTCACCAAACAATTTTCATCAAGATCTTACTTAGGTCGTAGCAAATGTAATTATTTGCGAAACTACTGCCCGAATGAAAATTCTTTGCAAACATTCTGATCTCCCTCGAGAATTTTTCCAAGCTCTGATTTATGCTGCAATTATTATTGCTTTTGGCCTGTTGAGGTAAAATGACAAGACGCAGGTTGTAATATCGAAGTTGAAGTCATATATGATTTAAGTATAATACATGCATATTACATTGTAACAAGTATTTACATTTTATGCAATAACAAACAACCACATGTATATTCATACTATAAAAATGTTTTCTAGGTCAAAATAAGAAATAAAATATTCCGAACTACTGTGACAACATATTAGGACAATATCAAAATTGGTCGAAAAATCCATGGAAATTAATTATAATAACTATTACATAATTTTATGCTATATGCTGTTTTACATATACATGGTGTCCCAGAACTTAACGTCAAGCCGAAACGGTGTGATAGTATGACCTTAACAGTCCTGGAAAATTTTTGAAAAAAAATCTCACTTTGTTGTCTGCTATTATATTATATGTTACTTCATATTATTTGCATTAACAAATTCATACTTCTCTCATTTATTAGCATTCTTTCATGTTTAACAATATATTATTTTACTGATTTTTATAAAAATTCTAATAATAATTCACTGGAATAAGTTAGAAATAAATATTTATAAATTCATGTATCTCCAAGTCCTAATGATTAAGTATATGTATTGTTATAAATATTATTATTGTTTCTCATTTTGAACTATACTGCTAAATATTTAAAATGCTAAACTTTTTTTTGGCTTATATTATTTTACTCAAATTTTTTTAATAATAAAATTATCATTTATTTATTATTTTGCAGTCCTGATTTGATGAAACTTGCGAACACACTTAAATATTTTTTTTACAAGGAGGTTCTCTCAAATTCTGCTGATTTTAAAAATTTTAATTTCATAGTTTATCAAGAAGCCTTAATTTTTTAAAACTTGAGCCAATTGTGTTATTATTATTTACTGTGGTCTTAGAAATGTTATTCACGGTTACGGTTCTAGGGTTTAAATGAACAAAATTATTAAAAATTAACCATATTAACCAAGAAATGGCCATGATTTCACAAAAGCTCTAGGTTGCATTAAAAGCTCATAATTTTCAAACAATGTAAGATTTTTTTTTCTAATTTCTCCAGGATAGTTAAGGTCAATATTATGACCCTGTTTTGGTTTGACGTGAAGTTCTGGGACACCCTGTATATGTATAAAAGATAAATAGTAGTAAAACAGCATAATAGATAAATTATGTTACGGTTATTCGATGCATTGTAATTAATTTATGTGAATTTTTTAACCAATTTTAAATTTTATGTTCATGAATTTCTAATAATTATATCATATTTCTCAAAATTATAATAGTACGTTTTCTTATATAACTAAATATATAATAATGGATATTGTGAATTTTCACTTGAAAATACAGATTGAAATTATGTTTCCATTTAAAATTAGCCTATCTCGGGCACTGCGGTGTGAAATGGCAATGGTAAATTTCTCACACTATTCATCTCTGAATCGAGTTAGAGCTTAACTCATCTCACGGACCTGCCTTAGAGCAGTATTACCCATTATTTTTTTATGTTATATATTTCATTTTTCTTATTTATCAGATTATTAGTCTGGCAGGTGCGCATCGGATGCCTCATTTGTGTCATTACGACCGATGTAGACACCAATTAGGGACTTTGTTTTAATTACGGAAAATTAATTCAGTCTAGTGATTTTGCTCAGCCATTTGGGTTTATCAGTATTTTCTTTTAGAGATGTAGCTCTTATTTTTGTATATTTACCTGGGTAATCTTGATATGAAAATTATTTTTATTTGTTATAAAAATTATTTACAATTTAGTAAGGCAAAATAATTAATTGTACTAAAAATAACTTGAAATATTTGAGTAAATTAATTTAATAATAGGTACTTTAAATACCATGGAAAGATTTTTCTTTGTTTATTTTATGACTGATCCATCGTTTTTAAGGACACTATTTCAGTATTTTCACATAGACAAATGTTCAAATTACCATTTAATTTTGGCCAATTACTAAAATTATGGCTGAACAAACAAAGTGGCACAACAGTACCCAGTCGTTCCTACTATGTCAAAAAATTCAGAACTACTTGTCGTATAAGTTATGGTTAGAAAGGTAGAAGTAGTTTTTGTTACAACGACAATACATAATATTTATAGAACAAATTCAATATAGCAAAATAATTTGCTATTGAGCGTGTCAAGATCTCATTATCAAAGAAATTATGCTTTCTGAAAAAATCATGTTGAGGTTTTTTATTTATTTCAGAAAATCAGGTGTTTATTTTACAAATTTATTTTTTCTAATTTATCATTATCTTCACTTAATAAGTTTCACTTGCCCACTCTTGTACAGTTTGTAAATAATTTTTTGTCTACATGGTACAAGAAATCACAAATGATTTGCATGCAGAAGTGCAAGTAGATGTAAAGTATAGAGTCATGATCTCGCATAAATATCTAATCTTAGAAAGCAATGCAAAATGCATTGTACTACGAAAAGTTCATTAACTTATCGGAAATTACATGCACAGTTATTTTTTCTGCTATTTTTTTGTTGAATATTTAGTTATTCTAATATTTCACATGTTTTTATAATATTTCCACGATAAACTTGTTTAAGGATGATGTTGATATCAGGGGTACATTATCTGAAATTATTAATTTACCAATCACTGATTTGTTACTAAGTTATAACGTAAGAAGATATATTTTTTGGTTATTTATCATACATGTTGTTTTGCGGACTTTACTTTTAGAAGTGAACAACTAGTTCAATTAACACTCCGCTACCCCCTCTACCAGGGGTAGCAACCATTCCGTGTATAGCTTAATGCCCTGAAGGTTGTCACCTTCATGGCCAATATAATAAAACGAAAATACGTCCCAACAGCCTATTATATCATTTTTTATTTTTCTTAGTTGTTCACGATTTACGAGAATAATAAATTTAGATCTGTTCTCTATTATTTCTTTTCCATGCTAGTAGTTTTATTCTAACTAGTATACAATTTGTATTAAAAAATGATGTATTACCGAAATGTTATATGTCCATATAATATTTGCTAAATTATAAAATTTTGCCTATTATTTTCCCGTTTGTCACTCCTATTTTTGTATGCATAATTTATGTAATATATTATTTATTAATGAATTCATAACGCGTTCAGCCCTGTCAGCTAGATCTGCAAAAGTAATGAGGATTTTCGCACAAAGAACACTTGAATGAGTTTGTGAGTAATTTATGTGATTAGATAATGCAGAGGTTTACAAACTGTTTCGAAATGGACAGAAAAGTTTTACAAACTTCATATAAGGTATATGATAATAGATTTTTTTGGATAAAAGTCTGCTATTGCCTATTGACCGACTTTTATATTTCATTCATAAGTATACAAAGCAGCATTTAGTTATATCTGCTACAAATCAAGGACTATTGATTGCATTTTTTGAGATTGGATTAAAATATGATAAATATTACATTATATGATATAAGTTGTTATAATAAAGTCGTTTCACTTACAACTTTTAATTTGACAATGGGTATTGCAAATCTGTAAGTGAGTTACTACTATCGATTTCTCGAGTAACTTTCTGAATTATTTATTACTATATTAATTGTAGGAACATTATTATGTAATAGTTACATATTTTGGTTATGTGACATATTAATTTGGCTTCGACAACTATTATATTTTTTATCAACGCTTTTCCTCCTAAAAATTTTCAACGATACATATTTATTTATATAGTACTTCATTATGAGTAGTACTGCCCAAGGGCCGACGGAGTCGTGTGTTCCAACCCCGCTCTGGACCACCTCTAACATCATGCAGTAGTGATGTCTATTTTCACTTGAAAATATAGATCAGAAATATGTTTCCAATTCAAAATAGCCCATTCGTGCACTGCGGTGTGAAATGGCAACGGGTAATCTCTCACACTATATTTGATCTTTATTATAATATCCAAGTTCAAGAATACATCCACTTTGAAAGAGATAGAGGTATAGTGATTTGTTAAAGTCCTGAACGTTTGTTTCATCATTATCCCGCGGGATCTGATACAAATCCCAAGCACACGCGTAAAGCGGTCTATGTCGTGAATCAATGGTGTCGAAAACAAGGTCCTATGTAAAGTAATAAATGTATAAAAAAATAGAAATATAAAATTAATACAAAATTATTTGTCTAATTTTACTCCGCATGTCCATTGTTCATCTTTGTTGCCATTGAGCTTGTGCGAATAAAAAACATTTGAACTGTTATTCAATTTGTTAATAAAGATAGTATTATGTTTAGGTTATTTTTTTACTCACTTGTTTAGTATGACTAAAAGTATTGTACTATATTGCGACACTCATTAAATTTTAGATTTTCTAATAACGCTTGCCAAGAACTTAGAGCATTTTTTTTTAAGGAAGGCTGTTCAAGGTGGAAAAATTAAAAAAAATATCATAGTTTAACGAATAGTCTCAATCAATACTAGAAAATTCAGTGCAACTATATCATTATTGTTGACCGCTGTCGAGAAAATATAATTTATGATTGTCGTTCCAAACTTTAAATGAACAAAAATAATTAATATTGGTCACAGAAACCGAAAAATAGTTTCAGTTTGACCAGCACTCTGTGTTTCTTAAACGATCATAATTTTCAAACTGTATAGGTATTATTTTCTTTTCTTTTTTCTTTTTTAATTTCCATTTTAATCAATCCTGTAACTTTGTGTCGACTTGACGTTGAGTTCTGGAACACCCTGTATACATAATTAATCCAAATCTTTATTATTCGAAAATGTTATTGATTCAAAAAAAAATCCTTGATGTCCAATTTATAGACTTCTTTATTTAACTTTCCTTAGGGTAGAAAATAATATTTTCTGAATATCTTTACCTTTCAGAGGTTGCTGAACATTTTGACATACCTTAGAAAAAAATGACATACCTTGAAAAAAAATATATATACAAGTTTGTGTGTGTATGTGTTGATATGTTAAGATGCAATTTTTAATAACGGATCAACCGATTTGAATGATTTAAAAAACATTCGATTCGTATTGACGAGGACATACGCTTCCCGTTTCGGAAATACCGTCAACAGCGCAAAAAAGAGTTTTTGAGAGAACGGCACATCCAATTGTAATGATTTAGAAAAGCATTCAATTCCTTTTGATTAAGTGAAATGTTGATTGCATATTTGTGAAGGCAGGTCTAGCAGTTTTGGAAATGCGGAGCAAAAAGTACAAAGACTTTAAAAGTAGTTTCTGAGAGAACGGCGCATCCGATTACGGTGATTCTAAAAACATATTGCTTGTGTCGACGGCGTATAGATAAAGTTCGTCGCTCAAATATAAGCACTTATATCATATTAGAGTCATATTTATAAAATACGACGATGAAATTTACAGTATTTATAATAATCATCTCAAAATATTCAAAATACTCATTGATACAATTTTATTGATGTTATTTTCATTTTGCAAGTGTTTAATTTAATTTTTGAGAAGTACCAGCAACTGCCCTAATGCACCAATCCCATGCACCACCAGTTTGAATTTAAATGTAAATGTTATTTTATGTCTCTGCAGTTAACTTAGGATATTTATAATTAATTGTTTATGCTATTAATATATCAGAATAAAATTTTTTTTTTGATTTTCTAAAATTGTGCCCTAGGTGTCTTTCCATCTCGTTCCTTTTCCCTTAGATAGAGCACCTCTGATCCGTGGTACAACTATCCTCCGAGCCAGTCGTTCGTCGTCCGTCGCATTCATTAGGGACTTGTGTTTGTGATTACAAGGAAATTAATCCTAAGGGATTTGTCGTATCCACTGCTCTGGCAATATGTCAACTAAGCATACCAGCTAAAAGCCTCTTATTTATTTATAAAAATACGCGGACTGAATGCCATCTTCGTGCGCTTTGAGCGTGGCATTTATTCACGGTGGATAATATAAATATTAAACGCAAACGCGTATCGTAGTTTTTAATACAGCTGATTGAGGGATTGCTTCATTGAAGATACTTATCTTATCTCAAGTAGAAGATGATTAATATAGATTGAAATATTTTGTTCTTGGTATGCTTCGAGATGTTTGGAATCTTCCAGTTCTGCGCTTTGTAGGGCATATCTTTCATATAAGCTTCGAATCCTTCTTAATCATGATTTTAGCCAATCATTTTTCAATTGTATAACTTTAGAAAATACTTGGACAGTCATGTTGAAAGTGGTGTCATAAGAAACGTTTTTTACAAAAATGCAGGAAAAATTGTGTCACTCAAATGTTCAATTATTTTTTTCTAATATTTTAGCATTTTTTAAAAGTTCCACAGACTAAAAATATATTTTCATCGTACGATATTTATATAATATATATAAAAAATATATTTATCAACATCTTAATGAGCAACACACGGTTTTATTAAAGAATTAATTTTTGAATTAATTAAATGAAATCTCTTTATATGAGAACAATTTTTGTTACTGTTTTATATTATCTGGTCTGTAAAAGGACTCAATATTTGGAATATCTCAGGAATTAATCAAGATCAATGAAAATTTTTCTTGTCTAATTTCCTGAATGACGATCATCATATACATAGAACTCTTTAAGAAAATAAATAACTAAGTAATTGATTGATTAATTAATTGAATATATTACATAATTGCAAATATAGAATGCTGAGCTGAGTGAACACTAAATAAACTGTATAAGTGTATTAAAAAATTAAGACATATTATTCATATTGAAAATATTCTGGTCAATAATTTCACATTTAAATATGTATATGTATATATATATATATATATATATATATATATATATATATATATAAATATAATGTGTGTACAAATGTTAACTTGTAATTTGAGATCTTACTTAATCCATCTATATCGGTTCACCATTAATTGATGCCAGCATTTTATGGAATTTATATTGAGATTAATATAATATAAACACATGTAATGGATTCAATTCTTTGTTTATTATTTGAGATATATTGATCTTGATTATATTTATATTATCTATCACTCAAACGATATCATGTAACAGAAAACCTTGAATTAGAGCGTTATATTAGTAGCGCCAAATACATAGCTTATTTATACCAAACAATATAATTATATTGAATTACAAGCTTTATAATTATCAAATTTGATCTAAATGTGGGAGTATTTATACTTGTAAAATCTTATCGATGACTCGAGAATTTAATGATATTTTTTATCAGAATCTACCATTTTTAGCTCTGTATTACAATACTGATTATGCAAATAAAAATTAAATTCAATAGCTCAAAAATTTTACTATATTTGCTTCAACTATCATATTTCTTTATAATGTATATTGCTATTTTTAGGGTAGATTCAACAGATAGTTTTATATAATATTTATAAAAGCTCACATGCGGGTGGAGTAGAAAGATAAAAACTTCGTATCTCTTTAAACTTATAAATAAGACACTGGATCTGTCTACCATCTAGGGTCTAATTTTACCCCGCCTAGATGACAGATTTTCGAACTTGATTGCCATTTGCTTTCAGCAATAAAATTGATTATATTAAAAAAGATTTTGATGTATGAATCATTAATTTTAACAGTCTCTGGCAGGGCAACTGATTTCTACGTACTACTAAAATATTTCTTTGTATCCAATTATGTAGGTGTACTTGTGTATAACTTGCAGGAATATCGGTAAATGATCCGTATAAATCATATTTTATATCAGATTAGCAATTTTAATAAGCAATCGATTTTCTCTTATATCCGCTTACTAATTCCGAATCGTAATTAATAAAAAAAAACAAATACATTTTCCTTTATAGGTCACGCAGTCGATTGTAGGTAGGTTGTATTATTTCTCTGATTTAATGCGTTTGAAATGCCAAACTTGTTTGTGTAATACCAAATGCGCGACCTATGAAATTCTATATTGTAATCTTTAATAATCTGTATGAAATAATGAAATATTAACAATAAATATCGAAGGCTGCGTACACATATCTAAAAATACGACGCATTAAAATATGATACTCGTTCCGTAATATGATACACAAGACATGATATGTACATAAGCATATGTAATAAACTTCACATGGGCCACGAGGCTGAGCTGCGGGTCACAATAAATGAGAAATATAAAATTAGAAATTTCTAATAATGTATTCATTATTTGTCAACATATTAAACATGTGCATTTTTAATATAGGCTCAAATACCGTTGTCGAATAACTGCAACGTTATCATTTTAACGATCGTAAATAAATAATGCTTTTATATTTGAATAATATTGGATAACCATTAATAATATGCTTGTACACTGTACTAATGAATCTTTTTGTAGCTTATGTAATACTTCACAAGTTGCATATTACTTAACTATACATAATCTCTCAATATTAAAAAATCCATATAATTCATATTAAGCACTTGGAGCAATGGTTTTGCAACTCCAAGGGTGCAAACGTTCAATTTCACTTAATAATTACATGATGAAAACCAAACCAATTATATCAAAACAAATAAAACATCAAATAAACAACTATCTTACTATATTCAGTAAAACTCTCACCTAATCAAAGTAGAAACGTGTCTTTTTGCCATTTCCAAAAAATTGTCACCTGGTTTCTTTGCCAAACGTCCTGAACTGGACAATTGTAAATATAGTAGTGAATAAAATAGGCTGTTTTTTACCCCATAACCCTACAATATTCGTACAATAATAATAGCTGCAATATTCGTACTCGACATTTTTTTATTGAAGGCGATGGCTGGTTACACGACTTTTGCCCTCTACTTTCAAATATTGTTATTAAAAAATTCATAATTTGACAAGTATGTTTTTGAGATAATGGTGTCATGCTAAATCAAAAAAACTAACATTTTTTTACTATTCAATGGTGTAGATTTACTTTTGATGATCAGCAATTTTTTAACCCCTCTTTCATCGTGTATTTCAATTTATTATTAATTGATAAATTTTTACGTTTAGGATGACTTATTATTGCGGACTGATTTAAATTTTTTTGCAATATCTTGTATAAAAATATTTATCACAAAACTGAATGGAAAAACTGGAATGCTGGAACGAATTATACATTTATATTACAGTAAATTGAACATCATATGCAATAAACGTTTGTCCATTTATTACACAATTAAAATCCTTTGCGAACTCGCGAATTATATTATATTTTTATAGCCGTGAATAAAACAATGATATAAGAAATTCTACAGCTCGTTCGTTCATCGAGATGACTTTTATTTCTGTTTAATCTATATAAGAAGAATAATGCATATTTAATGCGATGTTTTATGACTACGGTTCATAAATTTGTAGGAGCCCTCCCACTAACACATCGTATTTTACGAGCACTTTTTTGAACCGTTGCCTCGAATTGGACGCACGAGTATAGTTCAAATAAAAAACACCATAAATGATTACGTTTATTTTATTATAATGAATAAATTATGAACAAATAGTTAAGGACACTTCTATTCCACACTTAATTTATACTTATCAAGGGGAATTTATATGGTCTTAAACTGCATTTACATTGCTGATTATTTAATGAACCATTTACTACGAATTTTTCTCATTGCATCACACTCGAAGTAATAAACATTTATCAAAAATTAACAAAAATTAAAATATATTTTTTTAAAACCCCTTTAACAATTTTAACGAATTTTTGAAAACTATTATTTACAAATCATTTAATATTAATCTGTCGGAATGCTGATAATTTAACTTTGATAATTAATCATTTAGTGCATAAGTAAATACACTTCGAATTACAAATATTACATGCATTTTATCTAG
Source organism: Ctenocephalides felis (assembly GCF_003426905.1). Taxonomy (NCBI): domain Eukaryota; kingdom Metazoa; phylum Arthropoda; class Insecta; order Siphonaptera; family Pulicidae; genus Ctenocephalides; species Ctenocephalides felis. The sequence continues at coordinate 158,655,974 of NW_020538040.1, forward strand.
CACCTATCAATTATTTTCAATTGAATAATATTTGGGTAATTATCAAATTGGAACAATTTATTAAATATATAAAAAGTGATAACAAAGGGTGGGGTAGAAAGGTCCAATTTGAATTTAAGAAATTATACTGCGTGAACCAAAAAATTGCAACACATAACACGTATGAAAAAAAAACTCTCTTAAATTATAGAAATTAATTTCTAATTATAGAAATTAAATTTGTCATCTGTCTCTTTTTACCGCGACAAACAAATCCACTGTCTTATTTTTAATTTTAAAGAGATAATACGAAATAATAGCTACATTACTAAACCAATGCAAAACATAATTTTTATGGGTACATTTTTTACAAAGATAGCACTGTATATAACCTCGATCTAGTATTTCGTCAGAAATATTCATCAGCATATTTGGAATAACTATTTGTTAAATTTATCTCTTGCAAAATAGTTGCTTTTAACTGAAATTATAATTTTATATACTATTTTTCATTGTTTACATATTTTTGCTAGGGTAAAGGTCCAGTTGGTCCTTTTTACCTCACCCACGTGTAAGCTTTTACACAGGTTATACAAAACAAAAACTGTTGAATCTAACTTAAAACTAACAATACATCCTATAAAACAATTAAATAAGGTATACTTAAAAAATAGATTAAGGTCTCTCGAACTAAACAACAGTGCTCACAACCAAAAAACCAAAAACAAAAGAAAATACTTTTGTTATGAATTTTCAAACATTGTCGTTTATCTCCTGATACTGACGTTGTAAAAATCCAGGTGATGGCTGGTTATACACCTTTTTCCCTCTACTTTCGAATATTATTGTTGAAAAATTCTTAACTTTACTTGTTTTTACCCTATTGTCAAAATTCTCTCAAGAGCATGCAATTTTCTAAAATAATTTTCCACCGTCCTCCAAGAAATATTACGAAGAGGACCATGAATATTTAATAAGCGAAAACTATGATACGTTGAAATTATTAGCAGAAAAGAAGTTAAAGTAAACACAATATCCAGCAGCGAAAATGAAACATCCCTTATCAATTCAATCTTAATTGCATTTACGGTATACTATGCAGATTTTTTGCTCGCAGGAAATTCAACTTGAAACTGCATCGTGGAAAATAATGGAAACGTTATTTAATGAATAGATTGCTCTTATTTTGCTTTTTTACGGATGTCTATCATGATTATGAGTAAAGTTTGCATAATAATAATAATAATTACGAGAATGTGTTCTGTAATACACAAGTTTTTTGTTTATTTTGGCATCTTAAATGAATGAATATATTTTTTTTTCGCAAAAAATCGAACGGTTCTAGTGCACCCTTGTAAGTATATTTTGGCAAGGTTTTTCTCTGACTGGGTTTTTCTCTAACTCGAATGCTGAAAGTATAAATCTTGCTGATAAATTATTATCGTTTACTGTAAAAGCTCTGATTTCTTATCTACTTAAGTGTAACTAATATGTTGGTAAGTTTCTAATTCTAGACAATTTTTTCATCCAGTTGAAGAAGTTCCAGAATGAAGTATTTCGAATTGTTCAATTATCGTTATTTTATTCATGATTTTTTGTATTTTATGGTGTTCCTATTGGTTTTAAGAAACTAAAACTGAAAATATTTGTATGTTTATGTTTAAAAGGCTTGTATGTATGTCTGTGTAAGTGTAGGTATGTGTGAATACAAATTCTCAAAAAAAAAATTCAAAGAAGTCAAATTTCAGAAAATATTTTTTTTCAAAGTTTCCAAATAATATTAAAGCTTTTAAAATTTAAAAATTACAGTATGGAAAGGTACGAAATTACAGATCTTAACCGGATTTGCATATTTTTAACTCCCTAAGGGTAAGTTTTAGTAATTGCAAAATAATCGAAAATGCAAATTTTTATTTATCTTAACGTTAGTGGTTTTGGCGATTCAATGATGAAAGTAAAAAAAAATTCCATTTACCGGTCAAAAATGATCATTAGACATTTGCGCATCATATTATCTGATATTTTTTATACAGATTTTAAGTACAGGTTTTGTTTACATATTGTTCACGATGCGGTGCTTACGCGCTTCGGTATTTAAAAAATAAAAATCCATTTTGAAAAAATTCAAAATTTTCAAAGTCAATACTTTCATAAATTTCAATATTCTAAAAAAAAAATAATTTTAACAAAGTTTTCAACAAATTTTAATTCTTGGTACAACAAGTTTCAGCAATTTCCCTTAAATCACCATGCCATGACTATTAGTTTATAATATATGCGGCAAATATTCATTTCTTAATGTAGATGTTCAGTTATCAACAGTCTTAACAAAAAGTTTTATCGCAAAGTAAACTATGAGCTAAGAATTTCAATCAAATATTCAATAAATTTATTAATATCAATATTTTATCTTTAAGTCTAGTCTATATTCAAAGTAGAAATAGTTTGTCTAATAAAGTGAAAATTACTATATGAACCCCATCCGTAAGTCTAAAATTTTTGGTCATAATTTGAAAATTCTTTTGTTATTTAGGTACATATAATTACAATCTGCCTGGTAAGGCATTCAGTGAATGTGTAAATATAAGATTTTAAAATCTTACCCAGTGGTAATCTTTTTAGGTTTGGAAATGGATGAGAGAAGGAAACAGAACAGTAATAACTCTACATTATTTTATTCACTAAATCTAAATGGTTAGTTATTTTGAATCTTCTGGGTGTATTTGATGAGAGCAAGTTGGTTTAGGTGATCAAGTCTGGTTTTGAACTTGTCCTCTAACTTCTTCTGCTATCGTGAACATATTGGAGTCTTGGTGGATCAACCAATTTGGGACCTTCTTGAGCGCCTGGCATTGGTTTGAGTTGATAATTTAAATATAGGAAATGCATTTAAAGTCTTTACTATTAATAAAGTATATTTGTCTTCAAGAGAATATTAATCCATGTCTTTCCCTATCGTCGTATCGTATGTGAGTTTTCCGTGTGCATCATATCCATATCATCCAAGTCGTAGAATCGTTCTCTCCGACTGTGATGTCTTCATGTAATATAGTATCTCGATGACATCAGACAAATGCACGGCGCGCTCTTTGCCGTCCTGTTTTTCTGTTTTTCATGCAATGAGTATCTTCCGCTTCGCTTCGGCCTCGTAACGACCCCGCTCTTAATTCTAATCTCTCCCAAGAAGAAACGGCTAACGCTATATAGTCGCAATACATCAGGAGTGGCCAAGGGAGATGATCCACATGACTTGGAAGAGTTTTTTATATTGATGCCTAATACCATCTTGCATTCTGGAGATGAGACAGAATTTACATTCTTCGATTTCACATATTTCGAACACCATATTGACTCGGCTTTTATCGCATTCTTTAATAATATAATAAGCTGTTGTGTTGATTTGACTTACCTAATTCAGACGGTATATATAGGCAACAACTGCAATTGTTCTACTTTAATGTGATAAATTTTTATTACAATTTCTGTAATGTGATGAATTTGGATGTAGCAATGCTGGGTAAGGGCTATTTTTACTTGGAGACATATTCCTATCTATATTTCCAGGTGGAATTCTATGTCACTACTGCTTGTCTATGCTACCCAAACTAAACCTGGAACCTTTGAATTTACCATAGCTTTAGCCAATAATCCACAGAAAGCTCAAATTTTATATGAAAATATTGTTTTTGCACTTGTCTGCAATCTACTTTTCAATTTGCTTATCTATGATTCCATCACATGTTATTTATGCCAGATGTTTCAGGCTTTCTTTTTTTATAATATTATGTATCTTTTCTCTCTTTGGGTCAAAATTGTATCTGGTAATTCGTTCTCCAACTCATTTTAGTAATTTCTGATTTGAACCTACGTTTCCAACAGCATAATACAAATTTCTTCGAAAGTTCAGTCTACCTTGTGCAAAAATCATATCACTGATCTTTAATAATTATAAAAAATACTCAAAGTACATAGTTTATTAGAAATTTAGGCTAGTTCTGTGTTAGTTTTTTTTTTTTTCAAGCATTAGTTGAACTTTATTTAAATTAAAACAATGAAATAATTAATATTTTGTAAGTATTATATTTTTAATTCATCAATAATGATTGCCGCTAAATTATTACAAATTTTCTTTATAATTTAATTTCACTTTCAAAGCAGTTGGACTCTAATCTAACGATATGATATTGGATATTTGAATATTTATCTTTGAATATCTTCTACCAAAGAAATTAATCTTCAAAATAGTAATTCGGTTTTTTTGTCAAAATTTTCTCAATAATTCATATATTAATGTAAACTTCATTTGAGTTCGACATTGCTTTGAGATCTTACTTTTATATTACAATATTTAATATTTATATAACAATAAGGTAAATACTAAATATTTATGTAACAGTAAGAATAGTTTTAACTATTATTTATCAGTTTTAATATATGCGAAACTACAATTGTCTATCTAGAATATTATTAAGATTTATTATATAATATCATCTTTATTTGGGGTATCGTGAGGCAAAGTTAAAAGCCTCGGCCTTGCAACCACAAACTTTCGAGGAATCCCACGTTGCGTAAAACCTGATATCAAGCAGTAGTGTATAGCAGTATCTATATTTTCACTTAAAAAGTTAGTTCCAAAATATATTTCCAGGTCACAACATGATCACATTGAAAATTAAGTCAAAAATTCTAAGTTGGAGATAGTAAAAATATAATCTCAACAACCAAGAACAATTGGGTTGATTTCTTTCTAAGTAAAAACTAAGAAACAATTACTAAATGAAATAGACTTTAGGAAATAGACAGTTTGCAATCTTTATATATTCACAATTTTAACAGCATTCAAGACTTATGTTATAAATCACGTTCTTGTTGTGCTCGAATTTCTCGTTTTTGCGCTGTATAAATGGTAACCCATGGTTAACCTATGGATTGCCTAGGGTCAACCTATGGTTTACCCATAGTTAACCTATCTATATTAAATTGATTTTTTTCACTATAACAATTAATCTATTCAATTTCATAATTTATATGAAAAAAATTCATGTTAATTCAAAGGTTTCTCTCCCCTGATCAACATTACGCGACCGCAGGTCTGCACCCCCAGTTCCTCTAACGGCACACACAGTTACACACAACTGGACTGACTTGAACGGCTTTGTATTCTCGACTTGCGTCTTAGCCGGATTAGTGAGCTTATTTAATGAGAATAATCTAAGAAATTTCATTACATAAATCCAAGAAGTATTTAATATAATCTCATTAACGAAAAGTACTTAATTTCCTAAGTACCTATGTTTGTAACGTATCAAGTATTCCGAAATATAATTAGAAAATACATTGGTATTGTATTGAAACCGATCTTGAGATTAACCTTGTTCTAAATATTCATATGGATCAATATTTGATCCTTCTCCATTATTAGTTGAAAGCTTGTTTCTTTATTTACATAAATATTCATATTGATTTGTATCTTAACGATTGAACAATCCGATTTGATAGTAATTTCAGTTTGATGATACAGCATATTTAGTGGTTTTGGCATAATTTTAGTGCTTATAATATCTTTGTTTGTGTTGCACAATTTGCTTTTGCTTTCCTCAAATACACAATATCATTATCAGTAAAATTAACAACCTGTGCAATTTAAATTATGCAAACTAAATTGTCTGTACAATTTATTGCTATCCATACATCCAATACGAGTATACAGTATGTATATGGTAAATATAATTTCATGCAATTCATAGTAAAAACATATTTAATATATAAATAGTATTATTCAGCATTTGGAAGAAAGGAAAACAAACATTTATATTTACAATAGAGATAGGTATATATTTTTTCATATAAAGCAGCTATTCGTCTGACTATATTAGCTCATTTCATATTTAATGTGAAATTCAATAGGGTAGAGAGAGGTTTGAAAGCCCGTGGGTAAAAAGTTCAACCACCAAAATCCAGAATTTTTTATAACAGTATTTGAAAGTAGAGGGAAAAAGATGTATAACCAGCCATCACCTGGATTCTTACGACTTTGCTATCGAGAGATGACCGGAAATATTTGGAAATCCATAACAGAAGTATTTTTTTTTTGCTGTTATTTTTTATGGTTGTGACCACTGTTGTTTAGTTTACGAGACATTAATATAATTTTTAAGTATACGTTATTTAATTATTTTGTAATATGTACTCGAAATTTTTATGTAACCTCTTTATAACAGTTTTTATATAACCTCTCCAAAAGCTTATTCGTGGGTCGGGCAAAAAGGATAACCTGATACACCCTGGCAAAGTTGTAAACAAGAAAAATAATAAATAAAAACATACCAGATCAAGGTTGTATACAGTGTTTTCTCTGTAAAAAATGTAGCCATGCAATTTATGTTTTGCATTGGTTGAATGATGTAGCTTTTAAAAAATCACTTTAAAATTTAAAATAAGCCATTTGTATGTATTTGCCCTCTAGCTGTCCCATTTTACCCCACATATAGGGTAAATAGGAACAGACGTCAAATTTAAAAAAAATAGAATTCAACTAGGAATTTTACTGAAAATAGTGCTATCGTTTGATACGTATGTATGTACAGTATAACTACATAAAGGGGCGTCCATTAATTATGTTTTTATGGGGAGGGGGGGGGTTTGACAAAAAATCACGAAATATCACGTTGGACAGGGAGGGGTATAGTAAGATATCACGTGTATTTATTTTTTAATTGATTTCTTTAAAAAAAATCAAACATTTTCAAAAAAAAAACAAAAAAATTACAGTTTTATCATGTTTGGTGGAGGAGGGGGGGGGGTTAATTTTGAATATCACCATGTATCACCAAGTATCACCAAGGGGGAGGGAGAGTCCAAAAATCCTTAAAAACTCGCTCACGTGATTAATGGACGTCCCCTAATGTCAAATTGGACCTTTGTGCCTACCCTATATGTATCTTAAGTATATATAATACAACGATACGAGTTTGCAATTTATTTCTCAACATTTTTTCAAAATTACAAACTTATATTTCATAATATTTAGAATATCATATAAAAACTTAATCCGAACATCCTGATGGAAAAAGTTCTCGACGTCAATTTTAACACAATTTATTACTTTAGCATCGCCCAAGTTAACATAGTATAAATGACACTATCATTTATCTTTTACTATTTGCATACGAAACAACATCTTCTTTCGAATATCCTTTAATATCGAATCCTTAGAGGATTAATTTTGCGAAACTTGTAAACACTTTCGCTTGAATATTATTACAGGATCGTCTCCTACCTTTGTCTGTTGTGTATTTCTTTGAACTGAACTCGCTCTTGTGATAAAATGTGGGCGGTCGAGGACTTCAAGATAAGTTTGCACAAGAACGAATACAGATAAAAAGTATAGTTAAATTAAATAATACAAAAACACATCGAGAAGTCCATTACTTAAGTGTGTTATTCTATTATTAAAGTACATTTCTTGCGAGAGATGATATATATACGTAATTGCTCTGTGGGTGCAGTACTGGCGACATCGGAATTTTCATTGCTTTTCTCAACATTTCTCTTATTTAAGAAACGTTATCATTATTGGAAAGGAGTCATGTGAGAGGTAAATACTGATGCAGAAAATATTTTTATTTGTTCAAAGTTATTATACTCTTTTATTACGCTTGATATTCAGGGTGTCCCAGAACTCAACGCCAAGCCAAAACGGGGTGATAGTATTGACCCGCGACTTTCCTCAAAAAATTTAAAAAAAAATCACACATAGTTTGGAAATTATTAATTATGAGCTTTCGGAAAAAACCTAGAGCTTTGGTGAAATTGTGACCATTTTTCAATTATTGTGGTTAATTTTTAATAAGTTTCTTTAATTCAACTTTGAATACATAATTGTAAATAACATTTCTAGGATCACAGTTATAAATAATGATATAACTACTTCAAGTTTTCAAAAATTAAGATTTTTTGTTGAACCATAAATTTGAAATTATTAAAGTCAGTCGACTTTTAGAACCCTTCTTGAAAAAAATGCCCGTATGTTCAAAATTTTCATCAAAATTGGCGCTAATGATTAGGATTGTAAAATGCTAAAATACTTGATAATTTTATTCTTGAAAAATTTCGAGTAAAAAAATAAAAACCTAAAATCAATACGATTACGACAATCATTTGAACTAGTAAAAACCATGTCATTTTTAGGCATTTATTTTTTTTATTATAATTTTCTTTTTTTATAGACATATCGATCCAGACAACAGAAAACAAATCATACATTTATAAATCAGAAGAACATTTGGTCAACTTATGGTCGCCATTCATATGTTGTTTGAAATACTATTTAAAATATTCATTTAAATAAAATATTTTTTTTATAATTGTGACCGTTAATCTAGTCTTTTATTCATAGGGTGCGCTTTTTGTGTTTTTCCAATAATTTGAGAATTTTGAAGAATAGTCAACCTAGGAAGTGAAACGTATGGAAGTCTATCAAGATATTTTAGAAACATTATTTAGAATATTGATATTGTAAAAAAAATTAATAACTTCCAAATTTGTTCTTAATAAATTCAATAATTTTGCATTCCTAATCGATACGCAAAATTGTTTGTTGTTGATTTTCTTTTAGAAACACAAAATAATTTCTACATTCATAAACCAGTATTTTATATAGAAAGCATTGAAGCTTTTTATTTGTTGTAATCAATTTTTGACCGATATTTAAATATGATCGGAATTAAATTTTGTCAATCTTTATTTGAAGATTGGTATGTTAAATATTAAATATATTAAATAGTGGAGTAAATCATTTAATATAAATGATATGCAATAAATTACATAGAGAATATTTTCAATGCATGTATTTGCATTGTTATATTGGAGCACTTATTTATCTGGTATAGGAACAAAAATGATTTTCATTTATGAATAGCTTTCATATATTTTTTTTCAAATATTTCTGAAAATTATCCAATACACACATACAAATGAAAAATAAAAATAAAAAATACGCCAATAGAAAATATAAATTGTGTTTATGCCACAAAAGATAAGAAAAGATAAGATTCATAAATCTAGACAACTCTAATATCGAGATGCAAGAATGAATCCTGCAAGTTATATTATATGAATTTTATCATATTTAAACTTAATCATTTTATTTTATTCAATTATGTTAATTATTTAACTCTGTATTCACGTTGTATCAGATTAGTTGAAACGCTGCGTCTGGATTCATATTTAAAATAAAGAGATTATCTCATCCAGCAGAGTAATTAGTCATATTTTATTTTTTCCTGTACAGGTGTAATGTAAAAATTATATTTGAATACTTAATTTCTGTGTCATGTTTCACTTACAATACAATGTAGTTTCAGCAAATGAAGAGCAAAAGTGAAGTATTAAAATAATTTTAAATTCAATTTGAGTTTTTGTTTGGTTTTAACAGAATTTGTTAAAAATATTTACAGAAGCAATATTGTCAAAGTCCTTGAATGCATTCATTTAGTTTACACGGTTTTTATTTCCATTTTTTATATTTTGTTTGCAAATAGCACACGGTTTGGATTTTAATAGAGTTTATTCAGTGAGTATATTTTCATTGCACATTTCTCCAATATTCGGAAGTGTATTGTACTGCCAGTCACGTAATTTTGTGCTGAAATTTCAACAATGAATATTTTAAATACAGTAGTTTTATTCATTTCATATAGAATATGCATTTTAGAATAATGGTTAGTAATATGAAATATAATATACGCGGTATATTTTTGAATATGATGAAACTTTTTATTTCAAATTATTTGAGCGTACTAACGAATCAGAATGCTTCTTCTTCATTGCATATTACAAGTTTACAATTTTTTTTATTGCTTATATTTATGTTGTTCGAAGCAATTATATTAATAGTACTACAAAAATGTTATGTGTTATTAACTTTCCGTAGGGTAAGTTATAGTAGTAAGTTATAATAGTAATCGCAAAAAGTCGAAAATGAAAATTTTTATATATCTTTACGTTACAGAGGTTTCTGAACATTTTGGCATACCTTAGTAAAAATGGATGAAGTGTGTGTGTATGTATATGCGAATACAATTTTTTGCCGACGATTTCTGGAACATGAATCAACCGATTTGTATAATTCAAAAAATTGATAAGGAGATGTGCTGATTAGTTTTTGGCAAAGGCAGGTCTAGCCGTTTCGAAGATACGGTGCAAAAATGAAAATTTAATTGTTGAGAGAACGGAGCGCCTGATTTGAATAGGTCTAGCGGTTTCAGAGATCGAGAGAAAAAATTTAAAAAAAAATCTATTTGGCAGTCAAAAATGATCATTAGACATAGGGACATCAAATCATAAGATATTTTTTAGAGATTGTGATAATGAGTATGAATTTGATTATGATTTGTTATTTCTTATCTGAAATAGCCACGCAACATGCAACACGATTGCTTTGAAAAATGATTTAATATATTCAGAAAAATTCCAAGTATAAAAATAATTTCGAAATACAAAAAAATCTAATTTTTCTAAAGTCAATTTCTTTCAAAACTTTTAAATTTCTCAAAAATCTCATTTTTTCAAAGATTTTAGAAAAATTTAAAGGTTTCTTATCCAGTATTTTTAGTACGGGAAGTTCCAGAAATTTGCCTATGCCATGCACCACTAGTTTTTTTTTTTTTTGAGCTGCACTTTCCCGTGGATTCTTGGTTAGTAGAGCTATAAGTTGTAAATAAGATTTCCCAGATTTTATACTCGCATCGGGCAGCTTGATGTCAAGCAGCAGTGACAAGTGTTTTTGCAGCAGATAGCAGTATATCTCTAAGTGTGAAGTCATTGCTAGAGATTGCTGCATTAATAAAAATTTCACATGTAAATTGTAATGTAATGTAAATAGTTGCTATCTATAAAAAGTAGTTAGTTAAATCAAATCGTCACAACAGCTTTCAGGACTCTGTAGTTCTGTTTGCTGTTCGAATAATATATAAAAAATATTATTCTTAGATAAATTCTGGTCCATAGTTTCGATAGTTCAGTATGTAAGTCCCCAGGGTCCGTCGTATGTGAGTAATAGAAGTCGGTTGAAAATTAGCTTTGCGACGCGTTAGTCCCCTTAACCGTGGCTTGTGGCGTTCTATAGCCCTGAGGTCGGTTTATGTCCGTCTTAATGGGAAAAAATGACCAACCTCGACTCATAGTTATTTATGTCAGTACATCAGCAAACGAAAACTGCCCATTTCGTACAATCAAACATTTCAGAATGCTCAGCCTTGTACGTAAAGAAATCTGGTGTGCCTAGATTTAAACTGTAGAGCTAAACCTCCTGACGGTACTTTGTTATAGAATATAGTATCGAGCGTTGCTTCAAAGTCCGCGGGTAAAAAGGTCCACCACCGATATCTCAAAAACAAGTAAAGTTAAGAATTTTTTAATAACAGTATTTAAAAGTAGAGGGAAAAGATGTACAACCAACCATCACCTTAATTCTTACGACTACGCCATCGAGAGATAAACGACAATGTTTGAAAATTTACAACAAAAGTATTTAGTTTGTTGTTAGTGTTTTTGGTTATGCACTGTTGTTTAGTTCAGGTGACTGTAAATTTATTCTCAAGTATACGTTTTCTAACAGTTTTATGAAATATATTGGTAATTTTGAATTTGTTTGTATTTTTCAACACTTTTTCTTCATATAACAGTATAAGGACTTAGACGTGAGTGGGGCTAAAAAGGACAACCCTGACAAAGGTGTAAACATTAAAAAATAGTGAATAAAAATATTAATCAACTTGAAAAAGTAGTTTCACAAGATATAAATTAAAAAAAACTGATTATTCCAACTCTGCTGATGAATAGTTCTGACAAAATACCAGATCAAAGTTATATACAGTTTTATCTCTGTAAAAAATGCACTCATATTTTTTTTATTTTTTGTTGGTTGAATAATGTAGTTATTATTTCGTAATTTTTTTTTAAAATGTCCTGTTTGCCTCCTGGCTATCCCATGGGGTAAAAAGTTCCAACTGACAAATTTTTGAATAATATAAGAAAAATCATACTTCTACAATGATGAATTAGCTGGAAGTTTTACTGAATATAGTCAGATAGTTGTGTGATATGTGTTGCAATATAATTGCTTTGGTTTTCACAATATAATTGCCCAAAGTGAAATTGGATCTTTGTGCCTCGCCTTACCCCCCTACTCATTAGTTTGATAGCAAACTTAAATTTTATTTTAAAATATTTCTATAAAGTATAATATAAACAATCGCAAATTTAAGCCAAGTAAGATTTTTACAAAAAACAATATTTTATTAAGTTGTAATTTTTGTTAAAAATACTATATATTTTGTGAACAGATAATATTCGTCTAAACTTAGCGATGCTATTTCAAAATTCTAGTTATATCATTATTAAGTGCATTTTTAAGAATTTATTTTTACCTTTTATGAATTTCTGAGAGTTATTTCTCCATTTTCGATCAAAATTTCGTCTGTAAATTATATTCTTTGTTATTATCAACGTGGTAAATCACAAAACCATTTATTCAGTAGAGTACACAATATGTGGCTCCATCAATACAGCTGATGATACCACCGAGCATTGTTTGATTCAGAACAGGAAATAAATCTCCAGTCTAACGATCCATGACTTTCGTTTTCTTCATAATTCCTCTCAATCTTTTCTAAACGATATAATACCGAGATTATAGACATAGATGATATATATTTATATATAGGTATTTATATATATATATATATATATATATATTATATATATATATATATAGGGTATCCCAGATCTTAACCCTATATTGAGAGTATTGACCTTAACTGACCTGAATAAAATTTGAAAAAAAAATTTTTTCACGTTGTTTTGGAATTTAGGAGCTTTCAAGTCCAACCTAAAGCTTAGGTAAAATTATAAACATTTTTCGCTCATTTTGGTTAACTTTTATTAATTTTATTAAATGATTGTTCATTTAAACTTCTACATCTTTGAATTGCGAATAACATTTCTAGAAACACCATGAAAAATACCACAATTGCTCCAAAATTTAAAAAATTAAGATTTTTGTTGAACTCTACTAAATTTTTCTAGATTGGTTGACTTTAAAAGACCCACTTTTAAAAAACAGTACTAAAATGTGTTTGCAAATTTCATTAATCATTCTATAATTAATTTCTCGAAAAAAACAAATTTGTTTTAACCAAGAAACTCGACTTACTAATTCTATGTTTTCTAGAGGTTTCATTCCGAATAGTTTCAATCCAAAATTGGAAAAAAATGTAATTGTGTAGGTAATTTGCGAGCTTTCAAATTCTGAGCTTTATTTGAGAAGTTCGTGTTTTTGCCAGAAAAATCGACTTGACACTAATTTTATGTTTTTTCGACGTTCCAAATCTTTTTTTCATTTTTTTTAAATTCTCTATTATATTTGCAACTTTTATCTCTATTATATTTGTTAACTCTATTTTATTTGCAACTGTCCAACTGATAATTGTAAATTTGTGGAATTTATAATTGTCAGTCGTAAAGGGACATTGTATACTATAATGGTATGTTGTAAAAACAACTTTATAGTTGTTTTTCCATTCGTTATAAATTATATTAACAATATTATATTATTCTGAACCATTTGAGCCTATAATTGTAAAAAAATATGCGTGTGTATGTGAGCCAAAATATTGAATTCGTCGACGTTTCTTAAATATTAAATGCACCGATTTTAAACATTTAAAAGCTATTTGATGTAACTCTATTTTTTTACGATTTAGACGAAACTTTTTATGATTGTTTTATATTCAGTATTTTAAGTTTATGGTCTTAACGAACATCTTTCAATATTATGGGTTTAGGAAAGGTGGTTTAATTGTAAAAATTATTAATGCTTGGAATAATGGGCATTAACAAAATTTCAATAAACATTATTTGCAATTGTGGCAAAATCTTACTATACCTAGTTTATAATTTATTTATAGAATTTATTAAATGAAATGAAATATTTGTTTATTTAAAATAATTGGAATCCATTTACTCTACATTAGTTGATGAGTAATAATTACTCTGTTCCATAGTAACATATTTGGACATTTGTAAATTTGTAAAAAATAAACTATTTGTAAATAAGAATTATGTGATACGGATTTAATAAAAACAATTACATGCTTCTAAGCTAAGATGGAATTACATTGTTAATAAATCTTATTTTTACTACGTCCATCTTTCCAAGGGGCTTATTAGACGTCTTCCAGGGTTCAACAAACTTGTACCGAGTAATAATCGTAAAAATAAATGCAATAAATGAATGTCATTGTTCGCTCCTCAGGTGTGTTCTATTGTTCTCGAGCAAATCTCGATGAACTCTCTTTTAAGTTTAATATCTTTCTCCGCGAACCGATTATGATACCGGCTGAATAAGATTTAAGAAGTTCAGTATGAAGTTTAATGGCTATATTCATCCTGATTTTGTTCGGAGAAGAGAATAGTCGGTAGTAATAGACATTGTATTGGTTTATGTAGTCTCCAAAAGTTTTTACACTTATCTATCTTGCACTACGATTATTAATCCTCGACACTGCTATACGGAACAGATGGCCGCCCAAAAGCGTTACTGAACGGCACAGTAGACACAACAAAATATTTTAAAATGAGAATAAACTAGTGGGGCGCATGGCATCGTGCCTTAAGGCAAATTGCTGGGACTTCCCGTACCAAAAATTATTTTTTTGAAAAGATTAACATTTTTGAAAAAAAATTTACTCTGAAAAAATTAGATTTGTGAGAAACTATAAATTTTTGACAAAAATTTACTTTTTCTGAAAAAAAGACTTTTTAAAGAAAAATTTATTTTAAAAATTTTTGGAAATTCTGAACGTTTTTTCAAAGCAATCGTTTTGCTTTAACTGCATAGAGACGAAATATCGAAGCGCGTAAGCTCCGCATCGCCGTCTAACGGATAAACATTGGTACGGAACCCATAGAAATGTAAATAAAATTTATACTTATTGTTAAAATCTCTATAAAATATCTGATAATTTGATGTGCATATGTCTAATAATCATTTTTGACTGCCAAATGGCATTTTTTTTTACTTTTTTTACTAGATTTCCGAAACCATTAGACCTGCCTTTATAAAAATTTGATCAATTCTTCATCTTGTCAATACAAGTAAATTATTCAAATCGGACGCTCCGTTCTCTTAAAAACTGAGTTACCGTTTTTGGCACTTTTTGCCCCATATCTTCGGAACGGCTAGACCTGCCTACGCCAAAAACTAATCAGCACGTCTCATTATCAATACGAATCGAATGTTTTTTTAATTAAATCGGTTGATTGGTGTTCTCGAAATCGTCGACGAAAATTTGTATCCGCACACACACACACATACATCCATTTTTTCTAAGGTATGTAAAAATATTCAGAAACCTATGAAACGCAAAGATATATAAAAATTTTCATATTCGATTTTTTTGCGATTACTATAACTTGCCCTACGGGAAGTTAAAAATTATAATTTTCAATGTAATAAATCTTGATGTCAAGCAAGAGTCGACACACTGGATGTCGTTTATAGGTGACGCCCGTACATATAGATCGTCATATTGATATCCGACTAATTTTACCATCAACCATAAACATCCATAAAATCCTCTATCATTTTCTAAATTTTTCCTAAGACATTTTCGTTCCACATCTCTATAAGTTTATTCTGCTCCGACCTCTTAATTTACTTTTGGTATATGAACAAGATAATTTGTTATAACAGCATAATTTGTCATCTTTTTCGTCTCTTTTTACTATGAACTTACAGGCACGTTTTCTACATTGACAATAATTCGATGAACAAATCTTACAACTGGAAAACTGCAGTACGTGTTGTAATTATATTTATTGCCGATAACTACGGATAATTAAGTAGAGATTTGAATCATCTATGGGCTGGTCGTTATCTCTATTATTATCCAGCATTTATAGACTGAATGTATCTATATAAAGTTTTTGCACATACAAATATATATATATATATATATATATATATATATATATATCATGCTCAATTAACCCTCTAGCCATTAGTTGTATTACGATCGTATCCAGGAAGCCAGTAGATTTCGAATAGCTTTTATATATATTCAGTAAGTAGTCTTTTTGAAGGGTGGATTTTGTATGTGTCAATATATATATATATATATATATATATATATATATATACAGGTCTGTATGTATGTTAGGGAAGCTAGTGTTATGTGGTAACATTTGTTTCTAATTATTATATCGTGCAATTCACTGGTCATATTGCTACGAAACAAAGCTAGAGAGATGCTTTAAATATTTCTCTAACAAATCAAGTAAAAATAATACCATAACTATTATGTATTATTTTACAGTTAATAATTTTCTAAAGAAAGTGCGGTGTTACATTTTACCCCGTGTTTGGGTCTAGTTGTAACGTCTACCAGGGCAACTAGTAAACGACAATAATACCTCTGATAATTTATTCTTTACTTAATTTTAAAAAATTGACTTGTTTCTAAGTAATTCTTATCATAAATCAACGCAAACTATGATTAATACAAATAAAATATATTATCTCCTGCAATATAAATTTTCATCATAAATCAACGTAAACTACAATTATTAGCATATTACTAATAAAAGATATAGCAAACAATTCACATGTGCCCACATCTTATAAACTATACATTCCACACAATTTTTTTTCATCTGTATATAATTTTTGTATGTTATAATTAGTCCCGAAGTTTTGTTTCAACTAACACCAGGTGTGATTTTTTTACATTAATCAAGATAGTTATTTTCGAACAATTTAGCAAAAATTATTGCACATGATCAAAGATTTATAAGTTTGAAATGGAATAAAGTACATATATAAAATTTAAAATTAGTTGATTATAATAATGCAAATCAAATTTTTATGATAAATAAATTTTATATTACCTGTCAAGAATGAGGCACCTGCACACTTTTGGTTACAGCGTCGGTGTTCAGGACAGTAGCTATGGCAATATGTATTGTGCAGGACGGTTTAAATGTCCAATTGAGACAATAAATATTTTAACTTATTCCACTTGGATGCCAAAAATTCATATAAATCTCGGAATTAGCAAGTGGAACGGGTTAATATCGTTACGAGCCTATTGAAACACGCCTGTTACTACTTACTCAGTTTGCAATAAGCCCCTCTAGCTCTCCCATATGTATATATATATATATATATATATATATATATATATAGTATATAGAAGCTATTTGCACGTTTGTTTTTAGGGTTCTCTATGCAACGTTATTGATGATTCCGATGGTCACTGTGGTCGATAGGTATTCAAAACATGGATGTCATTTCAAATATGCGTATTGCTTTCAAATAATACTTTTTAGCATTTATTATATTATAATCATTGATTATGAGAGGGTACTACAAAGTACCACAACATGCAATAGCATTTTGGAATCAATACAAGTTGAATATGGGTGAAATAACATAAATTGTGCATTAAAAATATGCATTGTGCAAGTTTCTATATCATTAAAATATTTTTTTTATCTTTACCTAATTATAATTAAATTCAGTATTTTTAACTTTCCGTAGGGTAAGTTATAGTAATCGCAAAAAATGCTATTTTTTTTTATATATCTTTGCGTATGTCTTCTGAACATATTTCGTGTTCCCAAAATTGTCGACGAAAATTTGTATCCGCACACGCACACACACACACATGTGTACATACATACATACATACATTTATATTTTCTAAGGTATGCCAAAAGGTTCAGAAACCTCTGAAATGTAAAGATATAAGAAAATTTTCATTTTCGATTTTTTTGCGATTACTATAATTTACCAGTAGTTACAAATATAGTCTTTACCGTGGATTAGTGGTTAGAGTTATGGGCTTTTATCAAAAGTACCAAGTTTAATATGCGTCTCGGACAGCTTGATGTCAAGCAAAAGTGCTATAAGTTTTCTCTTGAAAATATAGATAGCATCATGTTTCTGACAAGGGGAACCTCAGGTTTGCTCTTCTGGGATTTGATTGAAACTTTGCATGGCGATACAGGTGATAGTCAAACCGACCACTTTAAAATATTATAGGCCTGTGAGAAGCGGTTTCATTGAAAAACGTTTGCCTAAACAAAATTAAAGTTTTATAAGTAAAAATAGCTCTTGCCTGCTACTGCTGAATCAATAAAAAAAATCTTCAGTAGGGGAAACTGGGCACGGTTGTGCCAGGGTATGATATTCATAGTTGTCGTAACAGCTAAATTATACTGATTTTGAGATAAGGTCCAAAGGAAGAAAGATGAAGTATGATTGTTCGAACAAGTTCTCATCATTGCTTTTAGTGAGCGCCCACTGTGTTACGGAGTCAAGAGCAAGTTTTTCCATTCGATTTCTTTTAATAATAACTGTTACTCGTACACAGATAGATCACTTTGTTTGTTATTTTAAGTTGAACATTAGTGGTTAATTACCAGCAATTAGTTTTTCTTTAAATAATTTAGCTTGATCATAACGATGATTTTTTTTGAAAAATGTCCGTTGGGTACAGTTGTGGAAAATTTTGTGAGTTCGGTTGTGACATGTATTTCGGGTGAAGATTTGACTAATGATAAGATAAAATGCGAAAAAGAAAGGGAAGGAAAGTTCAATATTAAAGAAAAAAAGGTTTTACAAAAATTTCTTGTT
Organism: Ctenocephalides felis; assembly: GCF_003426905.1. Classification (NCBI taxonomy): domain Eukaryota; kingdom Metazoa; phylum Arthropoda; class Insecta; order Siphonaptera; family Pulicidae; genus Ctenocephalides; species Ctenocephalides felis. The sequence goes on from NW_020538040.1 coordinate 158,674,653, forward strand.
AACTTTGTTTAAAAAATGATGTTTTGTTGTATATTATTATATTATATTCATGACTAATCCATCGTATTTAAGGACAGTATTTCAGTATTTCCATGTAGATAAATACAGAAGTTGCCATGTTACAAAAAAGTTTTCAAAAATATGAAATTGTTTCATTTTACGTAGTATGCGATAAATTTCTTTCTAATTTTTAAGTACTTTAGTCCTAAGTGAGCATACCACAAGTACCTAGAAACCCCAGAAACGATTAGTATTTTGTCGAAATTCGATTCGAGCACGCATGATCTTATAGTTAGTCGGCGCCCTATGTGATCCTCTCGCAGGAAGCAATCTCTTCAGTTTCAAGTGTGTTTTTCAACATTAGCTGTTGTGCCCCTGTTATTATTTTTTTCCTACTGACATGTATCCGTCACTTATGACGGCACATATAGCGCCTCTCACAACACGTATGTGGGAATTAAGAATAACAGAAAAAATGAAAAATAAAAAAAAATGGATCAGAAGGTTTAATAGGCTGGGTATCGATGTGCACAAAATAGAATGTATTATGACTAAAAATGTTTATGATATTTAATCATATTTTTAAATTTAAATAATCAGACTATTTAACCGTTTCAGTGACAATGTTTTGACTAAAGGTCAGAGAATTGTTTGTGGTTTTTGAGATATTTTTGCCACTTAATTAATATTATTAGATGAAAGTAATAGTTAAGTGAATTTATTATAGTTTAAATAATTGTTTTGTTATCTTCAAATGAAATTAGATATTCATGTTGTAAATTTACAGATTGTATATATTTTTTCATATTAAATGTAATAAAAAATCTTCTAACAAAAGTCAGAGTTTTTGACTTTAATTCTGTAAAATTTTTTTTGATTTTTTTAAAGAAATTTAGATCTTTGGCCTGTTATTTCTTAAATTAAACCAACTGGAAAATTATGTTAAGAAAAATTTGAATATTTTTACAAAAGTTACACTTGTTTTTTCTTTACTCCAAATTCATAGGGTACTCGTTCATGGCATTTTTCACATTATTGCAAAAAAATGTATGGCAACTAATAGTAATTAATTTTTTTGTAAAAATTTGTAAAATGTTTTTTGTCTCAAATGTGAGTAAAATGTATTAGAAAAAATTATGTCATATTTATGTTTTTATTTTTTTACTCAAATTTTTTTAGTATTTAGAGTATTTTACTACTTACAATCCCTATTAAATGCGCCAAATTTTGATAAAATTTGCCAACTTACTTTAGTACATTTTGTTTAAAGGACGGTCTCTCAAAGTCGACCAATTTTAAAAATGTTAAATTCACAATTAAACAAAAAGTCTTAATTCTGTGAACTTCAAGCGATTGTGGTATTTCTTTTTACTGTGGTCTTAAAAATATTATTTAGCTTAATAAACTTAGTTACAGTTCCTAAGTTTAAATTAACAAAACTGATAAAAAAATTCCAAGTTCGATGTCCTTTTCGGACAGTCTGATGTTAAGCAGAAGTGATATCAGTTTTTACTTGAAACTGATGATGAGAATGGTCATAATTTCATCAAAGCTCTGGCTTGCACCTAAGAGTTCATAATTTCCTAACAACGAGTTTTTTTCTACTTTTTTTAGGGCAGTTAATGTCAATAGTAAACGTCAAGGTTTGGGACACACTATTTATATATATATTTTATTTATATATTTATATATATATATATATATATATATATATAGTGTGTGTGTGTTAGGGTGGTCCTTAATATGGACGTGTTCGATTTTCCTTGCTGCCAGGGGCTCAAATGCTTCCAAATTGATGAAGAAAAATTCTCTGAAAGTTTAAGCTCTTAATGTTAACTTTAAGATAGTCCACACTCTAGTCAAAATTTCTATTGAAATAACATCGGTAAAATTTCATTTGTTTTTTTACGTAGAGGCAAGTGAATCAAAATTTTGGGAATAGCTTTGTATTGCTTATATTGATCATAAATGAAAAAATACAACAAAAAATTTGATATATTTCACTAAAAAGG